>NW_027041373.1:0-247537 GCF_037179485.1 Ochlerotatus camptorhynchus
ACCACTCACTTACTATACAAAATGTTTTTTGGAATTTAAAATCATTAGATGTTATAATGATGATTAGTACTTGTAAGTTACAAGAAGAGGTTGAAAAGTGTGTGCTTGAAACATAAAACTTGTGAATTTCGCTTTCAGAGCGTCAGAATCAGCGATTGTACGATTCGTGAGCGCTCACTCTGAGTGAACGCTCACGAATCTTAATAATCACCGATAGGATAGGATCTTTTGAAATGATTATCTAGATTTTGAAACAAGTTTGGAACATATTTTGGACCACCTAAATGTATTCATAATTTTATTGAATTTTTGAGTTAATGTAGTGAATCTTTAAATATTACCTGTTTAATTGACATATTTTCACCGTGCTATTTTTAAACATTTTTAAACATAATTTGATTACATATCTCCGAAACAGATTCATACCTTCGGATCCTAAAGCGCATTATTATCCGGGCAGTCTATAAATTGCTAGTGTGACAATGCAATAATGTCGTGAGAAGATGCTTTAAAATTTACGGCCATGAGCTGACTATTTGATTATTTAAAAGCACTTCGGAGCCCTCACGATTCATAACCCACCACTATATGGCAATGCCTTGATTGCTTCTTACGATGGCTGACGGTGGTGATGCATTCATCGTGCCATCGCATATAAAGGGAATTCCCGCCGAGACGATAAATTACCACGATAGGACAGCAAACTTTATCCGATACATTACTGTCATTTTGCATTTCCCACACAATTCTCACTCAACGCAACGGGATGGTTCCTATGTGCGGAAGGGACGAAAATGGCGTGGCTTGATTGCGACATTTATTCGCACCCACTTCATGTCGGCACTGTCTGGCAAAAGCGGGTAACTACTATTCCCATCGATGGCAACCACAATAATAACCCATAACAGTAGTGCCGAGTAGATATAGAGAGAGCTTTGAAATGTGTGTCATTACGGGAAACATTGCTGTACCAGTACCTACAATAATGGCGAATTGTATGCCATCAAAGCGTGAAAGAAACCATCTATTCCCGACCAACAAAGCACCGTTGAATGCCAGCGAGAACCATTCATCAACACTGAGAATGTTGGTTGAACTATAAACGGGTGAAGGAGATTCTCACGTGCAAATTAATGAATCGGTTTAGGTTCAAGTTTTCACACGTTCAGAAAAAAACACTACAACACAATCGTGCTGCAACTTAACATTATTGCATATTTCAGTGGAAATTTAAATGAAATTTAAAAGTTTTGAATGGCAGCATAAGAAAAAAATCTCTTAGAAAACCCAAAAACCATTTTCCAATCAAATCAAGATTAATGCAATTTGTTCATCAAAATCAAATTTGCTTCGAATAAATAACCAAACTCATGCCGAATCTATCTGCGTTTCTCTCGGGAGCTACGCCTCGATTCGAACCGAAAGTGCTCCGCGGTGACATACAACGCCATTCTAAAGTACAGAGCACCATACACCTATGAGAATGCTTTATTTATTTATTTGTGCATCGTACAATTTCATTGTTTTGAAGAATGCAACGGCGAAGGCATCCTGCAGATTGAAAATAATGGGAAATATGTGTATACAGACACACATTGGTAATACCGGATCGAGGAAAAGAAAACTATTCGTTTTGCTCGTGCTGTTACCTCCTTGCTTATCAAACAAGCTCCGGCACCGGAACATGGTCGTTCAGACCGACTCAAAATTGAGTCGATTCGACTTCATTTCGGAAAAAAAGTGGATTTACTCAAAAACTACTTTAATTTTTCGGGGAAAACACGTGGAAAACTAGGATAAACTATTAGAATTTGAGGAAAATCCATGAATATTTTACTCAGTCTAGGATTTTACTCAGTCTTTGAGTAAATCCCTGTTTTCGCTGAAATTGAGTTGACTCAATTTTGAGTCGGTCTGAACGACCGTGTAGCTACATAGCATTAACCCACATGTGGCAAGGCATCACCACCATTCCCCAGCTTCATACATTTTCTCAGCTGCTTGCACGCGACAGTAGATTGGTTTTCTCGTGCAATATGGAGTTGAAGTGGAAGGAAATTTATTTGTTTGAACTTCTCCACATTTTTGCGCGACGATTTCATTTTATCGGCTACGAACCTACCAATCAGGAAAATCAGCATGAGTATGCTATGAGGGCAACCAAAATTGTAAAAGGAATGTTGGAGCTGGATTTTGCTCAATACGCCATCTTATAAGCTTTATACCAAGAACTGAAATTGGTTTACAATTCTTAAGAACCGAGTGGCAATAAACCTTCAACATTTTCGGTCAAAAGAAATCTCTATATTAAAGATGAACGAACGACGGAACATTCATAGTATCGCGATTTTTTTACCTGACTGGAACAGAGACGGGTTCTTTAGTTGAGAAATGTATTTGGCAAGAATCTTAAATTGTTTGCAGCTACTAGCGCTCGTTTCATTTGTGACATCTGCGTAGATGAAAACCACCTGTGAAAATGAAAAAAAAATAATGACATCTAAATGTATTGCCTGGCTGGCACACGAGTTCAAATAGCTTAGGAACAAACAATACCAGGGTGAAGGAAAATAAATGATATAATGTATTTAGTAAAACAAGAAGGGCAAAACAAACAATCCTACATCCTTCTTAGGGGGTAAAATTCCGCATATGTAATCTGTTATAACCAGGAGAGCAATTCTCTACAGATTGACGAATTTTTTATTTTTTTTTTTAATTTGTCGGCTCCGATTTTGATGAAAATTTGCACAGTTGTTCTTTTTTAGTAAAGATGCCAATTTGTCTTATCAGTTCTTCAAATTGAATCACGACTACTTTTCTAACAGGGCCTGTGTAAAAATAGTACTAATGAGTTTAAAAATATATATTGCTGAAATGGTTTGTTGGATTGATTTGGTGTCTTAAGCAAAGTTGTAGATATAATTTTAGCAATAATGTTAAAAATATACACTGTAAAAAAATTCGCTTGTTTCAATGAAAAAAAATATATATTTGTTATTAAAAAATTAATTTCTCAAATTTTCGTTTTATACCTTATTGAAGCTCATATTGTTTGCTACAAACTGGCAAAGTTTGGTGATGGTAAACTTAAAAACAAAAAAGTTATGATTTTTTGAAAATTTCACGGTTTTTACATTTTCATTAAAAACACATGTTTTTCAACCGTGTGTATTTTTTCAAGAATTGCATTTTAATTTTGGACAACTTTCTCGAAGACACCATAGCAATCAGGCAAGCCGTTTTTGCAATGTATTAAAATGTTTATTTTATAAGCGCTTTTCTACACAGGCCCTATTGGAAAAGTAGTCGAGGTTCGCTACCCCGAAAAGAAGCACCGTGAAATCAACGAAGGTATTAGAAAGAATCTTTTCAACTTCGCGCCTGAGGCTGATGAAGTGAATGAACTCAAAGAAGTTTTAGAAAACATGAAGGAAAAGTTTTCCAATGCATCCACTGCAAGAAGTGAAAAATAATTAATTTTATCATTATTGCCTTATTCATGGTCAACACAAAAAAATATGGATCAATTTAATGCTAGTAGATATATTGCAAAAGAGGCTAAGTTGATAAAGGAAGGTAATTCGTCAAAAACCGCAAAATATGGCACAGCCTTAAGTGATGAAACAAAATTGGCAGTCATAATTTTTTTTGAAGATGATGATATAAGCCGGGCAAAACCTGGTCAAAAAGATTATGTGTCTGTGCAGAAAGAAGGAAAACGACAAGCCATTCACGTATTGATAGTTGTTGTTATTCACATCGTCGTGATTGTGCACTGCTAAATTTGTCGATTTTTTATCACACGGGCTATCGTTATTCGTTTTTTTCCGTTCGGTATACCTGTAATATTGTACTGGTTGTTAGTGGAAAGTGCAGTTCGTTGCAATAATCGTCTAATTAGAGCATATTTTGTGTTGTGAAAACAGTGAAAAAGTTATTCAATCGGACATATTGTAGTGTATACTGTTGTGTTATTGTCGATATCAGACTAGCATTGGGCGATCTTCAGAATCCAATTCCTCTTTGCGTATTAGAGCATCTCCACCGCTGTTTCTAAATCACTTTTGGAAACTGAGTCAGCATGACTTCCGCCTGTGACCAATGCGCTAAACCAGTTAAAGGCGATGAAGAATCCATCTCCTGCATGGCTTTTTGCGACAGGATGATTCACCTAAAGTGCGGCGGCACAAAGCTGAATAAGGCTTTTTTGAATATTGTCCACACTAGCCCGAACCTGTTTTGGATGTGTAACGAGTGCGCCAAGCTGATGAAATGTGCTCGGTTCAAAACTGCCGTCTCGTCGTTTGGCAGTGTGATTAATTCTATCACCGAGAGACAGGAAATCGCACACGCTGAGCTTAGGAAGGAAATGGCTAAGCAAGAACAGCAGATCGCTCAGCTATCGAAACGAATCGCATTGACAACTCCGACAAACTCCGATTTCATGCGTCAACCGCCATTAAAACGGCGCCGCGATGAAGACTCGCTCACCAGCAAACCACTTGTTGGTGGTTCTAAAGCAGTAACAGGCGACAATGCCTTTACCGAGGTCCTTACTGTCCCTGAACCCAGCGAGCTGTTTTGGCTGTACCTTTCTCGTATTCATCCTAGCGTGAATCTGAATCAATCGAGAAGCTGGTCAAAGGTTGTGTACAGTGTGAAGATCCGATTAAGGTTGTGCCACTAGTCAAAAAAGGATCCGACATCAGCCGTATGAGCTTCATCTCGTACAAAGTCGGAATGGATCCCAAACTACGCGAAGCTGCTCTTAGATCGGATACATGGCCGAAAGGAATTTTGTTCCGTAAATTTGAAGATGGTTCAAAAAACATGTGGTTGCCTCGTTTGAACACGCCTGCCATCACGATCTCTCCTATTCCGGGACCTTCCGAGTTTTCAACTCCCATTTCCGGACTAGACCCAGTCTGCTGATTCAGAATTGGATTTTGCGTTGTGAATTGGAGCGCTGTAGACCAGAACGCACTGCCTGTCGCATTATGGGAGACCTCGAACCACTCGATCCAGTCGCGCTAGCTGTTTCCCGCCATCAAAGCCGTTCTATTTCCTGCCATCAGAGTCGTTCTGGCCCTGCGGTCGAGTTCGGTGGTGAGGTCTCCCGAGCATCGTCGTCAGGCAAGTATGCATACATTAGTTACAGTCATTTTCCTGATCAGTTTCCGTGTTCCAGTGCAACGCTTCATGATGTTTACACGATTTCCAAGAATAATGCTGCTACCTTTATTGCTTCTGGACCACCACCATCACCACCGAGACGCATCGTGGATAGTACTGTGGAAGCCCCTGATTTCTCTGCCTCAGTCGCGCTTATTCCAGCCAGCGCTCTGCATAGTCGTCTTGGCCCTGAGTGTAGATGTAGGTCGGGGGTCTTCCAACCAGCTATTACTGGCAAGTATATTGACGATTCAGCTTCTCCTTTGCCTGATACCGCTTCAACTTCTAGCTGTGTTTCCGGTTCTGCGATCTCCACACTAGCCACATCATGTCCATGCATCCGTCCTGCCAACTACCAGCAGGTTTATGCCGCCACCTGCTCTTCCTCGGATCCGGGACACCCTAAAACAGGCACTGAGGAAGCTTCCGAACCTCCCGACCCAGTCGCGCTTGCTGCAGACATCCGCCATCGTCATCGTCCCGGTCCTGTGGTCGGTGATGGTATCGGGGGCTTCCGGCCTGCAACCTCAGGCGAGTATGTTAGTGATTCCGAACTTTCGGTACCTGATGTCCTTTCGATTTCTAGTGCCCGTGATTGCTCCTCGAATGGTCTCCGGATTTACTACCAAAACGTGCGTGGGCTGAGGACTAAAATCGACTCGTTTTTCCTGGCTGTTGCAGAGGCCGAATATGATTTGATTGTGCTGACGGAAACGTGGCTGGACGACCGAATTTACTCATCGCAACTTTTCGGGTCACTCTATTCCGTCTTTAGAACTGACCGGTCTGCCCTAAACAGTCAAAAATCGCGCGGTGGCGGAGTCCTGATTGCAGTATCTACTAGACTAGCCAGCTACGTAAGTACGTCACCCATTTCCAGTCAACTGGAACAGCTGTGGATTGTCGTAGAACTTCCACAAAGCAAGCTTAGTGTAGGCGCAATCTACCTGCCTCCCGACCGCAAAAACGACTGCACGATCATCCGTGAGCATGTGGAATCGTTAGGGTCAATTTCGTCACAATTAAGTCCCTGCTCTCCCGCTTTCGTATTTGGTGACTACAATCAAGCTGGTCTACAGTGGCGCTTTACAGACAGTGGCACACCATTAATTGATCCACTGCTTTCGCATATGCCGGTTGCTTGCTGTGCTCTTTTGGACGGTTTTAACTTTTACGGGTTCACACAAGTGAATACTTTTCCGAACCGAAATGGACGTTTGCTAGATCTTGTCCTGGCAAATGATTCCGCACTACCGGGCACTTCTGTTTCCTTGCCCGTCGAGCCACTGATTGATCTAGATGCCGATCATCCCGATCTCGTCGTGTCATTTAGTTTACCTGCGCCGATTCTTTTTACGCCGTCATCTGAGTGCTACTCTTTGGACTTTCGCCGGGCCGATTATGTTGCATTGAACAATGCGCTTGCGGAAATTGATTGGCAATTTATCGAAACTGCCGCTAGCGTGAATGATGCAGTGGATTTTTTCAGTGCTGCAATGGAAGATGCTATTTTCCGCATTGTCCCAGCTCGACGACCTCCGCTAAAGCCTGCATGGTCTAACCCACGCCTACGCGTGCTAAAACGTCAACGCTCTGCCGCCCTCCGAAAGTATTGTAACTCTCGCTCGCCGTACTACAAACGACTGTTCAATTTTGTGAGTCGTAGTTATCGAAATTACAATCGTTTTCTCTATAATCGACACGTGAGACGCACGGAAGCGAACCTTCGCTAGAGCAAGCTTGGCCAAAGAACGTGAACATCCAATAACAAATGCAAGAGAGCTTTATAATTGGGCAAATAATAGAAAAGAAGAAGAATTAACAAAATTATCATTTAGTTTTGCCACAACAGAGGAATACGAAAGTATGGCTTCACACCTCAACGAGCAATATAATAATGCAACAATAATTCAAGGAACTCAAAAGCTTCATTCTTTCATTCCTGTTTCAGAAAATAAAATTAAAGCCAAACGTTACTCAAACTGTAATGATAATGATGCCAAAGTATTCGATGTATTTAAGAAGTGATGTAAATAAAAATAGAAAGTAAGTGTTTTACAATGAAAATAAATTATGTATCATCTGTCCCTAAAAGGTTTCCGAATAAAAAATAAGGAAAAAAGTGCAGAAAAATGTATTTTATGGATTTAAGTTGAAATTTTAAAATAAAAAAGTAGTCGGGATTCGCTATAACAAATTGTAATAGCGAACCCCGGCTACTTTTCCAATAGGGCCTGTGTAGAAAAGCGCTTATAAAATAAACATTTTAATACATTGCAAAAACGGCTTGCTTGATTGCTATGGTGTCTTGGAGAAAGTTGTGCAAAGTTAAAATTCGATTCTAGAAAAAATATACACGGTTAAAAAACATGTGTTTGTAATGCAAATGTAAAAATCGTGAAATTTTCAAAAAATCATAACTTTGCCAGTTAGTAGCATACCCTATGAGCTTCAATGAGGCTTAAAACGAAAATTTTCAAAAAATGTACTTTTTGATAAATTAACTTTTTTAATAATAAATATAATTTTTTTCATTCAAACAAACAAAAATTTTTACAGTGTCTATTTTTTACACAATTGCCAAAATAATATCTACAACTTTGCTGAGAACACCAAATCAATCGAACAAAGCGTTTCGGCAATATATATTTTTAAACACATTAGTACTATTTTTACACAGGCCCTTTTCAAAAAGTAGTCATGATTCAATTTGAAGAACTGATAAAACAAATTGGCATCTTTACTAAAAAGGAACAACTGTGCAAAGTTTCAGCTTAATTGGAAATGATCGGTCAGGATCAATTTGCGAATCTTCGTGGAATGCCTCAGGAATTAAAAAATATCTTCATCTTGGCCAAATTACATACGACATACGAGGCACATAATAATAGGTGATCAATAACAAGAAATTTTTTAATGTTTGTCTGCAACAAACGCGGCTGATGGCATAAAAAAAAATTGTTTTTTCAACCTGTTGCAGTAGAGGCGGCGGTGGTGTAGTGGTAAGCATGATTACATTTCATCCCAGCAGGTCTGGGTTCAATGCCAGTCGGCACCACTCGGGATGTTCTGAGGCATAATATCTCTGATCACGCCTTCGTTCGGAAGGGAAGTAAAGCCGTTGGTCCCCGGTTCATGAGTTGATGGGTCGATAGGTAGGGTTCAGGTGTGGGAGCTGTTTTCCTGGCATTGGTAGCATTGGTGCTCAGCACGGAAAACAAGATCGACGGAAAACAAATCAAGGAACAAGAATAAAACCTACAAAACTGACACACCAATATAGAAGGAACCAATATCCAAAACCTCGGTGATGAAAGCATAAGAGCATAGCTGTTTTGTTTTGACTGCCAGGCTGAAACACTGAATATCCACTATACTAATTATTATTAGAGTGACTTTGACAGAGCATTCAAGATGTCGTGAAATGAAAATCCTCCGTTTTATGTTAAAGATTTACATCAATCTAATCAGAAAGTTTTTTTTTTCTCATTTCAAAGACTGAATACTATACAGCGTATAGCCGAAGCTAACGAATCAATGTTTGCATGTATGTTCTGTGACTCTTGTCAACAAGTCGTCATTATCATCAGGCAGCAGTGGAGACATCTGTTATTAAATTTTGCTTCAATCCGCCAATTTACTCGGTTGTTGTGAGATTTCGATCGTTCACTGTACTTCTCACTTTGACCCTATACTTGCCCATGCAAAACCAACAAGGTAAAATTGGACTATGGGTTTTTTTGAAATTAATTCATATGCGTGCAACTGATTCATTTTATATATTTTCTCATTTCCCACCGTTGAAAGCCTTGATTGTTCTCAACGTTGGCGTCAAAACCCAACGGAAGCACGTAAAACGAGAAGCAATTAATTTTTAGCTTCTAGAATAGTTTCACACTAATTAAGCATTTTTTTGTACGTAATGCTCTTTGCCCTGTAGCAGCTATGAATAACTTCTAGTATCGTTCGTTCCGTACCGATATGAAAGCAAGTGAGTATGGTTGGGTATGCAAGTCAGGTATCGGCAGTCTAATTGATTTGCTATCGGTTCTCCGTATTGGTTAGTGAATTATTTCAACGTTCCGAGGTGGCTTGGCATGTGTCCGGTCCATGCATTGTTCGCAACAGAGTCATGCTGGGCCTGTAGTCGTACTATACTTTATCGCATCATGGTCTTCCTTTTAACGGCTATTACGCACCTACTGGAATTTAATGTTCAGCCTTAGTTGAGCGTTCTATGAGTACTTATTTCTGCAGTCGTTAATTGAAAGCATTGCATTCAGGTACCATTTCAGCATTTGTATTTTGTGTGGATACTCTATGGCCAAAGACGCCAAGAAATTATCCATCCCGAAAAATTGTATAACTGGACCGGGAATCGAACTCACTCAGATGGCTTGACGTTCCTTTACAAGGTAAGCTATCGGGAGGCCCCAATAAATCAATATAACAGTACGAAACTATCAACGTTTTTCTGTGTGCAAATGCCACGTTTAATACCTGGGGTATTTTGTTACACAAATCAATGGAACTTTTGCATAAATCGATTTCAGATTACACATAGAGTAGGGCGGGACAGGATCGTCACCTGGGGCAAGATATGCACTATTTTAACTGGCGCTGTGAAGGGGGGTTAGGGTTCAAAGCTCCCGCTGTATTTTTGCAAAGGACTATTTTTCGTTCAATCCTATTGTTTGAAAAACATTGATGACATTTTTTTTTGTTGAAAATTATGTGCAGAAGTTTCAAAATGCAGGACAAAGTGTTTTCTTTGCAATCGTGAAGATATTGGAATTCAAATTGTTAGTATTTAATTTGATATAATTAAGGTATTAAATAAATTTAACAATTTTTCTTTAATATTTAGATTAACTTTTTTTTCCTCTGTTCGGGACCTAACACCACTGCGATCAGCAATTTGAGCTGTTCTATTAGGATGGTGTTTATGACTTCCCGAAGGGTCCTGCAACTTCTCCTGGAAGTTAATTCCGGTTTTTCTAAACTAACTTTGTGAGTTTCTTCTGACTAACGTCGGCCAATTCTAATGATTTCTCTCGAAAACTTCTTCCAAGCTCTTCCAGAGATCCTTCTGACATGCCCCGGAAATGTCTGCCAACTTCTTTTAAATGTTTATCAACACTTTTTCTGATAGTTTCTTCTGACTTGGGTGTCGGAAGTCTGTTCGCTTTTTTCTAACCCCTCCAAAACAGTTTCCATCTGCTTCCACTGGAAATTTGATTTATTTTAATTTTTTAGCTTGTGGATTTTTTCTGAAATTTGTGGGTTTTGAATCTCAAGATGCCGGTACTAATATTTAAAAGAAAAGATTTCTTTAAACTTACGTATTTTTTGGAAATGGGGTAACGCCTCGAGTCCGATGCCATATTGAAATCCAATATGGCGGCTTCTGGTTATAGGAAATCTGGAAAATACTGCCAAATTTCCTTCAATATGAGTGTTTTCGGAACCGGGATGACGTTTAGAGACCGGAAATCGATGTTCGACGCCGTCTTGAAAACCAATATGGGGGCTTCTGCTTATATAAAAACTGGAAAATACTGTCAATAACCTACACCCAACCGGTGGATGTAAGATTCGCTTACAATTATGTGGGATTCATCATCAGAGGATGTAAGTGGAGACGGCATGAACCGAGGATGCGATATATCTAGCTGCGGTCCAATGCAAGAAAATTGGAGACCGAAAAATGTAGAGTGTATTAGTGAGGTAAATTAATTATGTCGAAAAAAAAATAGGAAAAAGGTTGCCGACTGGACTCGAACAACGAACGTTGCGATTATCAGACCTGTGCTTTCTCCACTGCACTCTCCATGCTTCTGAATAAGGATAGCCTAAAAGAAAACAAGAAGCGCTCATTTCCTCTCACACTCGACTTCGTATGCTTTTTCTGCTGGAGAGATTCGAGGCAAGGGTGTGCGTCGTTCTACCATGTTATACATAAAAATCAAGGCAAATGCTTGCTTGTGTAGGTGAAAGCACAGACAGAACACGAAATAAAAAAAGGCAAAAAACCATTACATCGCCTGCAAGGTCAACTTCTAACATTCGCTGCGATGTTCATGAACAGAGGATGATAGGAAATGGAACTAACATTCATTGTAATAGATTTTTGGTTTGCGTGTAGGTATTTTCGGAATCAGGATGACATATAGAGACCAGAAATCGAAGTCAGAAACCATTTTAGCTTCCAGTTGCAGAAATACTGGAAACTACTGGCAAATACCCTTCAGTATGGATATTTTTGGAATTGGGATGACGTACAGAGTCCGGAAATCAACGTCCGACACCACCCATTAAATCCAAGATGGCGGCTTCTGGTTATAGAAAAATTGTGAATACTGTCAAACACCTTTCAACATGGGTAGTTTCGAAATCAGGATAACGTCTAGAGACAGGAAATAAATGTCCGACGCCATCATGAAATCCAATATGGCGGCTTCCGGTTGCTGGAAAACTTAGAAATACAATCAAATACCCTTCAATACAAGAACGATGTCTGACGCCATCTTGATTCCCAATATGGTGGCTTCTTATTGCAGAAAATATGGGAAATACAGTCAAATACTCTCCAATATGAGTATTTTCGGAATCAGGATTACGTATGGAGACCGGAAATCGATGAATAATGCCATATTGAAATCCAAGAGCTTCTGGTTACAGAAACACAAGAAAATTATGTCAAATACCCTTTCCACCGCGTATAACTTGATCAAGTACGATACCTATATGTATTCGATTTACCATTGCATGAAGGGCCAAAAACAGAGGGACCACCCGTAAGCAGATGGACACCTACGCGTGATCCACAGTATTATTTTTTTTAACTTTATTAGAGAGATTTTTAGCCGTTGGCTAGTTCATCTCTAGTGATCCACAGTAGCAATAAGAATATTCTTCCAAAATATACAAATGTTCCAACCCGATACATAAAAATCTATTATCTGAGGGGAAGTCCCCCCTATGAGTGAGGAAAAGAGCATAAATTCAATTCATGAAATGCTAACAACTGGGAGTTGGCAATTCTACTCTTCCATCGAAATCGCTTCAATCAGGCATCACCCCGACGCCCTATGAATTAAGATGTTTATATGAAAATAAGTAGAATATAAGATTATAATACATCCCATAATGTTCTCCTCAGTAATCAAAAACAATCCCTTCAGGGTAATAGAGCATCTCTAAACTACAACACTCCCCGAAAAAATATGATTAAATTTCCACTGGATACGTAATTAACAACAGAGATACGCGATGATTCATACAGATTCTGCGGTTGATGGCTAATCTTAAACATACGAATGCTTAACAACGACGACTACGTTGACGACAAAAATAAATTTGGAACTTACCATTTTCAAGGATATAACACATTTGCCCGACCAACACCCCCCACCCCTACTGGATCTTCATGTCCACCACTAGTCTGCAAACATACTAATAGCAATTACCTGTGTTGTGATACTTTCTTTAAAAAAAATTGAATCAATGTAGGCATTAGTATGAGATGGTGTTATATGCAAAGTGCGAAAAGAAAATGAAATAAATACGAAAGGGATTAGTTTCAAGTAGTTATATTACATCGGATACCCAAACTAACTATACTCAAGCAATGTAAGTATATTCAAGCTTAATATCTACTTAATGGTTACTTGAGTATTCATATGGCCGTCAAAATGGTTCAAATTAATTTAAGGTCATGTACCCAACATACAATTTGTGCTGATTAAAAGCTGAATAAGCCATTTATAAGATGAAGAAGCATATTTTTGTCTGAATAAGCTCTTATTTAGCTTTCAATGTTTATTGGATAGGACTTATACTCAGATTTAATGGTAATCCTCCGTAACGTGGGTGTATCACCTTTTTGTGACTACTTCAAACTAGGGGAACAGGATGTTTCAGTAATCAAAGGAACACATCTTAATCCTTGTTATTTTTTATGTCTTGTTGATAGTGACAATACACGGCTTTGTCCACCGAGGATGATCTTGAAACAAGGAAAAAATGAGTTAGTTAGTCTTCATCTGTGTGATTCCTGATATTCTATTCGTTGTTCCTTAGTTTGAAGTGGTTAAGACTAGGGTTCTGATGCATGGTGATTATCGATGTCATTGCTTAATTTTGTTGCTAAAGAATCCAATTTTGACTGACAAATGGGCGCGTCTGTGGAGGGTGCTCCAACACTCAGAAGGGTAAAAATAGCAGGACTTGTCAATTTGAATCGATTCATTGCGATGAAGAATGACAACTATATCAAAACCGTATATTGCATCATTTCTCAATACGACATGCACTAAACTAAGGCCACTGGCTATGCTACAATAGATCAAATTACTGGTCACAGTGGTGTTATGTCCCGAACAGAAGAAAAACAAACCCTTTGAATTTTTCTCCCCGAATCTTCTCGAAAATATTGGAAGAATGTCTTTTAATTTCTCTTTTGTATTGCTTTGGTATAATCCTTCTTCCCGTCCATATTTTCTCATAATTCCTTAATGAAACTTTTAATTAATTTTAAATTTCGATAAAATTTAATTTAAATCCTATTCAGGGTTGCCTTGGAATACTACTCAGATCTACCTTTTTGTGGGAGACCTAAAGCTGATGATCGATGACATAAATTACAATTTTATTGATTTCAAAAATTTGTAAATTGTTCCACCAAACGTTCAAAAGGTTCTTGGGTGGGTATAGAATAGGGGTTCTTCTTCTTCTTCTTCTTTGCATTTCAAACTTATTGCATATCGCATATTAGCTTATTGCGTGCTCTAAACTTAGTGTTCTAGATGCACTTCCACAGTTATTAATTGAGCGCTTCCGATGCCTGTACCATTTTTGCATTAGTATAATTGTGTGGCAAGTACAATCATGTCCTATGCCCAGGGAAGCCGAGAAATTTTTCAACCCGAAAAATTCCTAGACCGGACCGGGAATCGAACCTCCAGCATGGTCTTGCTTTGTAGCTGCGCCTTTACTGACTGAGCTAAAGGAAGCCCCTAAGGGTTCTACGACCACTTAATTTAAAAATTTGGTCGACCCAATTCTGAGACAATCAGTTATGAGTGTACAGTGTAAGTGTTGGAAAATGTTGTAATTTAAGGTTTAGTTATATTATATTAAATTTGAAAAAAAAAATATCACTGTACCTTCGAAAGAATTCCCGAGTTACAGCAACTTGTTTATGACTGAAATAAGTCGTATATAAGTTTCTACAGTTGATTTGTGACAAGCGTGCTACTAGGGTTATAATTGGATGGAAAACGGCATTTTTTGAGTAACTTTTTTCAAAACTTCACTGCATCAAGCTAAGAATGTTTTTTTTTCCTCTGTTCGGGACAGTTATTTGACCTATTGTGGTACCCCGTGTCCTTTGTTTAGTGCATGTTGTATTACTCCATCACTATTGAGAAATGATGAAGTAATCGGTTTTGATACAGTTGTCATTCTTGCCTTTATCGTAATGATCCGACTTTAATTGTAAGGTCCCGCTCTTTAAACCCTTTGGAGTGTTGGAACACCCTCCAAAGGCGTGCTTCTTTTGCAGTCAAAAACGGATTCCTTAGCAAAAAAATCAAGCAATAATACCGAAAATGTCCATGCATCAGAATCCTAGTCTTAACCACCTTAAACTAGAGAAGAGCGAATAAAAGATTAGGAATCACGTAGATGAAAAATAACTACATGACGCCTTTTTTCCTTGTTTCAAGATCATCCTCGGTGGACAAAGCCGAGTCTTTTCACTATCAACAAGGCATACCTTTGATAACAAAACAATTCTGTTTCCCTAGTTTGAAGTAGTTCGAACCAGGCTTCGGTGGTAGATCTTAATTCCAGTAACGCACCACGAAAAGGTAATCTACCAAGCGTTACTTGGCTAAGAATGTATAGAATCATAGTAGGCATTAATTATCAGGATAAGTTCATTTGTTTACATCATGGCTTCACTGGAGCAAGCACGTCGCGATTCGATTATTATTAATATTATTATTATTCGATTATTCCGCTCTTGGCAGTTTTTGATCACATTCCTGGACAGGAATTTCATACCTCAATTGACCGGAAGATTCCCCAAAATGTTCGTTGTCTGGCAAGCGATCTGAAGGATTTTAAGCGGAAATGGAATTTGGCAGCTAAACAAGTGGGAACAGGGTTCGTGCAAAAGATGATGGTCCGTGTATGAAGAAAAGTTCGAGCAATGGCCTATGGTAAGAAGGAATACTGAAACTATAGTCGTACAGTAAGCATATTATTTACTAACGTATAGCTTTTCATGGAAACCTAAATTAATTAAGTGGAATTAAATGGAAGATAACATTTTTTTGCCGTTTTATTTTAGCATTCCACTAACAACCAAGGGGTCAGTCACTCAGCACAATGTGCCGAAAATAGATTTTGCATAGTTGGGGCACATTACCGGCACGTTTTCGTATGTATCAGATTATAATTAAAATAAACCGGGAGCACTGCCTGGGTTGCTATTGACAACGGTAAAGAAGTGATCGAGGACCCAAAGAAGCATGAATACACAGACGAGTTCGACGACAAAGAAGAGAACGAAAATTCAAATGAACAGTGGTTCACAGAAGAGCACGAGGACAAAAAAGAGCGCGAGGAGAAAGAAGTGTACGAGGACCTTGACGAGGACTCAATAGAGCACGAGAGCATAGAAGAACACATGAACCAAGACGAGCATGAGAACAATGCAACGGTCGAAAGTAATAATTTAATTCACAAATTTAAGTTATGCTTTCTTATGATGATCAATTGACAGGATCTGCAGATTACTCGGAAAACCTTGCGGAAAACTAAGTTGTTGGGACGAACCGGTCGAACGTCTCAACACAACAAACAAAGCGACCGACAGAAGAAAAAAGTCAAGTCCACTTCTTGATCTTCACGTTGAGCTGAATGCACGGTCAAAATTGTGTATGCCACGTGGAATGCGGTATACAGAATCTGAGCTCGATGCAGCTGCCTATGAATTGATGACTGCTGGAAACAGCAGTTATCAATTTAAAAGAGCAAACATGCAGCTTCCTAGTTCAAAAACAATAAAACGACATATCGCAAGGCACACTACAGAAACTCAAGAAGGAGTCTTAATGGTGATGCCCCTGCTTAAGTATCTAAATGCGCACAACTATCCATTAGTAGTAGCTTTGAGTGAAGATGGAACAACCCTTTCACCAAACCCGGAATATGATTCAAGAAATGATGCAATTCGTGGCCTAGTGGCTCCTTTAAACAAGTTTGGTATGCCTGAACAAGATGTTTTCAAAGCCAGTTCAATCAAAAAGATCATAAACGATCTTGATCGTTTTTCTGTTGGTGAATACTTATATGTTGTATTAGCAACACCAATGGCTGTCGGAGCATCGCCATTTTGCGTGCTGTACACGTGCAGTGATAACAGATTTACACATGACCAAGGTATGTCGAGGTGGGCATTTATAGAAACTGAATTGCTGAAAGTTGGCATAACCGTCATATCGAACGCGTCCGATGGCGATCCACGGCTTCTCATGGCTATGCGACAAAGAACAAAAATACCAAATGGATGTCCAAGCGAATCATACGGCCTTCACTTTGTCATAGATATGGATGATAAACCAATCTGCATTCAGGATAGTATTCACCTAGTCAACAAATTTCGTCATACCTTGTTAGACCCCAAAAAACAAATGCGTTTAGGTAAAGATGCTTCTCATTCTTGTTGTCATCACAATTTTTATATAATTAATAATTTATATCTTCGACTTCAGGTGACTATGTAATTTCGTCTGCAGTCCTCAAACAAATGATGGAAAACGGACAAAAAGTTATACACAAACTAAATCCTTCTGATTTGAATGCGGCGGACCGAATGAAATTTGATCCGTCAATGAAACTTATGTCGTTGAATCTAATTGATCATTTAACCACAGTGGTACCTGGCAGTATCGGAACAGCTACATATTTACGAATAATGCGTAATGCTTATTTAGCATTTAACGATCAACAAATGTCTCCTACAGAACGCATAACTTCAATATGGTTTGTTACAAAATGATGATACCCAGTATGACACAAATATGTTTCAACTAACTTCTTTCTACAGGACTACCTTATTATTTGTTCGTGCATGGCGACGAATTTGCTTAAAGCATCAGAAAACACTAAAACAGTGCCCTACATCAAATGTGTATCATTGTTTAGAATTAAATGCGCATGGCTTAATAAAATTCGTTGTCAGATGCCGGAAAGCCAATAGAAGTGAACAATTCATTATCAATCATTTATCAAGTCAACCATGTGAAACTGCATTTCGTGAGCTTCGGTCAATGACAACTGTTAATCACACCGCAGTTAATTTCACCATGAAAGAAGTCGAGCAGCGCATGCAAAAAGTTCAAATGAAATTATTCATCGTGCATCGTAGAAAAACAGAGCTAAACTTTCCGTGCTTGCAGAAGAAACAGCTGAAATCACAGAAAACGCCGATCCATGACCTTCCAAATGATATCCAAATCCGCCAAGCTATCGAGAAAGCTGCAAACGATGCAATACATTTGTTAAACCATCTAGGTGTTGAACAGGAAGATATTGATTTCGGGGAAAGTATGACAATTAGAAATTCTAAAACTGAAGCCGAATTTGAATTTGTTTCAATTAAGAACAGTGATTTCATTAACATAGAATGCGAAGGTAAAACACAGTTACATATTGAAAAGTTTGTGTAGGTGATTTTCTCGATAATATTTCAGATAAATATGAAGTCAATGAAACTGCAAATAAGAGTACCGCAGGTTCTGCAGTTGAAGAAAGCTCTTCAAATGAAAATGAAATAGGAGAACACATAATTGAAGATGCTGAAACGATATTTGCTAACGCTGGTGGAGAACTACTTTTACGCCAATGCTCTTCCGGTAATAATCGTAACGTATTCCACGTAAAAGGAGTAAACGGTAAAAATATGAGCATAAAAAAATCGACAATGCTTTGGATGCTGTCATCAGGTCGTTTTAAAAGATCAAACGACCGCTTGAGACGGTTTCATCGTATTAGAATGATTGCACCAACAGGATCAGTTAACGCTAACTGCATGCAGCATGAAATAACTATCGGGGATTGGATAGCACTACATGGTCGCATAGTTTGTCATGTAACTAACTTTCAATACCAGAGAGGTAAATATAGCTGACGCACATAGGATATTTGCTAATACCTTTTTTATCTGCAGGAAAATCTAAAAATTGTCCACTTACCACTGTTCCTAGAGAATGCCCAACGAATGTGGAGCGAAGGGGAATCTTTCTCTTAGGAAATTTTTATTCAATATCCCAAGCTGGAGGATTAGTATTGAACAATAAAAACCACCACAAATCGGATATTGACCACTATATTACGCACATCAAAGCGCCGAGCAACAAGCTTTCGCTGTCGGATGATACATTGTCGTACCTACGCACATATGATTAAATATAAAATACAATAAGCTATCACTATAAGGAAAGTTTTCTTCGTCTACTATTATGTATACTTCTTCTTCAATTGGATCGGAAGTACGTCCCAAATTATGTCACATAAACATAAAACCCTCGCTAGCCACTCGTTTTTTCACATTCGGATATGCCCACAATGCCCTGATTCACTCTAGGGGCTGTCCATATTTCACGTGGACACGTTATGACAGGTTTTAGATACCCTCTCCTGCTGCGAAGACAATCATCCATCTAATTTTTTTTTAATTTGTAAGGACCGGGACATTCGATAAACTCCACCACCCATCCCATGAGCTGTCAATGTGGTATATGGATAGCCCCCTATTATACTCAACGTTACCTCCGTCACGTTTTATCCTCTCCAACTCACTGGTATTTTTCGGATTGTGATCGATCGAAAGCACATCAAGCTTCTGGTTTATGCACACGATCGCCCGCGAATCCCTAGCACACTCAGTAGAACCTATCGTTCTTTATCATAACGGTGACCACCGTCGATCCGGCTATCCGTTCATTCAGCGATTTGTCGTTCAGCATAGCCTCGTCAATGTCCAGAAAGCCACGTCGCAGAGCCATCTTCACATCGTCCCGAAACCGGTAGCGCTTGTGCGAGTCCTCCATAAGGATGTGCCAACCTTGCATACAGCTCGATCCCATCTTGTAGCAGTCGTTCTGGCAGAAGAATTACTTTTTCGAGGTTTCCAGCAGGAAATTTTCCAGCAGCAAAATTCAACCGATCAGTTTGATCCGGTGCTGATGGGTCGGATCGAAGCCCGATTACTTTCGTTGTCTCCGCCGTTCCTTCACATATGATTTGTGTGCTGCAGGAAATTTGAAGAAATTCGTGAGAAAATCTAGATAAAAATATACGGATTAGCTTATCAGATGAGGATGAACAAATGCGGTAGTACGTACGATTACAGAAAAAACGACTCTTTCACTTCCTTAACAAGATTCAAGGCCAACAATTTCCACCGCACGAGCGAATCTTGAAGCGAATTTGTACTTAGTAAATAAACAGCTGTCAATATCTTCCTTACAGAAGCAGTGTTGCCAGATATACCAGATCAATTTGTATTTGACCACTCATACACTTCAAATATATAAAGGCACAAATCAGGGTACAAATATAATCGTTCGGCACAATACCGGAAGAATGCGGCACACTGTAAATAGCGTTAATACAATAGCAGCTGTGCCGAGTGACTTACCCCTTGCTAACAACCCAATTTCATTATTTCAATGTATACCTGTTGCATTGAACTATAAAAAATAAAACGCATTTCTCAATCCCAACAAGATTTTCGTGTCAGGAATTTTGGTGTTTAACTTTTATCTCTAGAATCCATTTTAAAATCTGTTCAAAATAGCTTACAAAAAAAAAATCAAAAATTCTCATAATAGTTCTTCAAAGTGATTTTATTCTGAAAATCGAGTCTAGTCCAAATGTCTGGATATTTTTTTTTTAAAGGAAGAAGTACATAGGTATTTTTTCCGAATTTGGCATCACGGATTTTTGTTTTATTCAACGTCGGTCTCTGTTCCGCATTCTAGTGCCAATCACCGACGGACATCGATTGCCATCCATTGATGGCAATGGAATGTGCAGGAAGACAGTTTCCACCAGGGCGTCACAATATCAGCTTCAATCGACCAAATCGATGCGACGAAGAGACTGCTGGCTTTCTTTTTCTGTTAAAGTCGAACAGCTTCGCAGCATTCTAGAACCTCAGTCGGCGTGCACAAACAAATGTTCAATCGCTTGTCTCTCTTTCTCCCGTCGCTCCATTGGTCTTCCTTTCAAGCTTCGTCGAAATGGATGAGCGAAAGAGCGCTCGACTTTGATAGTTTTCTCTTTCATGAAACACATCAACAGAGGTTTCATGACGTATATGACGGAAAATGAAATAACACATTTAAAGCATTTCTCACGTCAAAACACTTGAAGATTACACGTCATATTTCTAATTTATCTTCCATCCATATATTTATCTAAAAAAAATGATCGAAAACGGGACATAACGCATTTTAAACAAATTGAAAGAGCGGCGATAGAGTGTTCGTGAAAGGGGATTGAAAGCCATAATGAAGTTCGTTTAACTAGAAAATCGACGTTATTTACATTGAAAGCGATGAGCAAAGCAACGACGAGAAGTTCCACAGCCAGCCTTTCCTTCCAAGCGTCCTTCTTTTTTATTTTCGTTTCTTGCTGATAGTCTAGCTAGGCGTTATAGAAATGAAGCGTCGAACACGTATGTATGAGAGAAACAAAACACGAGTTCATTTTAGAGCTTCGAAATTGTAGAGCCCTGGTTTCCACATCTGCGTAGGATATTGCACCCATTCAACTCACATGGACCGGGACCAACGGCTTTACCTCCCTTCTGTAGGAAGGCGTGACTAGAGATTTATATGCCTCAGAAAAATCCCACCAACCACCAGTTCACGGTTTTATCCCGGATGTTTTCCGGTGACATCGAATTTCTAGCATTTCCCGGTTTTCACGAATTCCCGGTTAACTGGTTACCCTGATTATTAAATTTTGCAGTTGAAACTTGAAGCTGGACCTCTCAAAGGTGCAGGATCGGAAATGAAAGTGTGCTTTGATGATGTATCGTCTTGGCTTCTTCTATGTACTTTTCCGTTCGTTAGATTAATGAACTTCCAACTATTAACTAAACAATAACCATTTTTATTTATTTATGGATCAAATTTGTCATTACCATTCAAGCAGGAATGTAGAAAAAAGTGACTTGGATACTTTTTTGGTGAAAACAGCGACTTTTTGGTGACCTGGAAGGTGGTAAGAAAAGCACTAAAAAGTCACCATGTTCACAGTCCTTGACCCACTTAAAAGCTCTTGAAACACAGATTTATGTTTTTCAAATTTTATGGACTTGATTTTTTTTTTTATTCCAGATTACCAGATTAGTAGCCCAAAAACAATACAATTTAATGGACTTAAAGAGGAACTCATGAATCTTTTAAACGGTCTACATCATTCTACACCATTGTAGCGTTTAAGCATTGCACAGCAAAAAATAAATTTTAATGTTTCACTTTAATCATGTTCTAAGGATGCTCTTCAATCATGTCTAAAATCTCATGTAATTTGTATGGCCACAACAATAAACAAATGCATTAAAAGTAGCGTAATGTCAGTTCATTAATGATAATTTTGTTCTTTTTGGCAAATAATTTTTTTTTTTTTTTATTATTTTATTTGATAAGGCTCAACCGAATTAACTTTACAGAGCCGAGGATTCTTGGTCACTATACAATACATCTTAAAACTATTGTCAAAAGGTACAAAACAATAAACACTTTATCTTCCGCTATCCAAAATGCCTCCTCCATCAGAACTGGAGCCGCTTCCAGTGGTTTCATTGTATGGCAAATTGTTGTACGCCAACGAGGGTCAGAGCGCGTCCATTGCAGCAATGGACGCAAAACGTGGTCAGCACTCACACACTCATCACGAAACGGTTGCTTTCCAAAGTCGACGACGAATCAACCGAAAGAACTGCTGATGAAGAACAATGAGGAGGACCACACAATGGTTGCTGCCGAGAAAACAGACGATCGCGTAGCACACATCGAGAGTGGCCTGCTTTTGTCGACAGCCGAGTGAACACTGTTGGCAAATAATATTACACCATATTTTCGACACGATTGAAGTGCATTCACTTTGATGTGATATTAAAATTATTTTTATTCTGCTGTGTGGAAATCAATTTTAGCTCAAAACTCAATGTGGCCAGTTTAAAGTACATTCTTGTTTATTTTCCGTCGGTATCTGTTTTGCAATTGAAAGTCAATCACTGACGGCAAAGAGTTGACTTAGACATCTGGACCCTAGATATCGTACCCATCATACACAGCAAAAACATAATTTTGATATCACATCAAAGTGTCATCGTGTCAAAAATATGGTGTAATATTACTTGCCAAAAAGCACCAAATTTTCAGTAATACAGTGCATGAACTGACATTACGCTGCTGTTACTGTATTTTTTTATTTTTGCTGCCATGAAAATTACATGAGTGCATCCTCTTGGATGAAATAAAAATTTATTTTTTGCTGTGAAACATAGGCTGGCACCAACGGCTTTACTTTCCATCCGAAAAAAATCTAAAACAGAGATTTTTTTGCCTAAGACAATCCCAATAACCTCGGCTGAAATTGAACTCAGACTCACTGGGTGAGAATGCAGTCACGCTTATTACCGGCACCACTAGCATCGTCGGGTTTCAAAGTGCGTGATGTTATTTACATCTTTTCAAAGAACAAAAGACTTGTTAGAGAGATAGTTCTTTAAGGGGGTAGTACACTTTGAACGTCCAAAAAGTAAGGCATTTTCGTTAATTTATTTAAGCAATAAAACACTCAGGGAGGTCATCCTTCAAACTACAAAATTTACAAATTTGGCGTCTCTCCGTGGCCGGTGCACCAGGTCGCGCGGGCGTCTTCGCGCGGAAGTCGGAAAATGGCGTGGGAAAATACTCCTTTCCATGTGATCCTGGAACATAAATCGAACAAAAATCATGATTAGTAATGAAAATTGGGTTAGAAATACGTATTCCGATTTTTTTTTAAATTAATTTTTCCAAAAGTTGTGGCCTTAGGAAAAAAAAATCCATTTTTTCACCCTAAAAATGCTTACAAAATCGTGGATTAAAAATCCATTTTTGACAAAATCGAAAATGTGGATACGTTTTTCTAAACAGAATTTAATTCTGAACAAGAAAACTTAGGCGATAACCAAATTTGATTATAACTGGTTTGAGTTATTTCCCACGCCAGTTTAAAAAACCCCATTTCGAGATAAACGCGTTGAAAGATAAAATTGCTCTCTCAGCGCGCCGGTACATGTTTTAGGAAATCGCTTCGTAAAGCGGTTAGGAATATTCTGGCGGACTACATCCCAAGGAACATTTTAAGCCAAAAATGCATTTTTTTGAAAAATCAAAGTGTATTCCCCCCTTAACTGAACGACTCCATTCGGTGAAAAAATAAAATCTGTGTACCCAGAAGAATTATAAATAAATCTCGATGAACATTTCAAATGGTCCTAACTGTTTGATCGATTCTCTACATCGACTTTCTCTTTTTATAATCACTGCTATGCAAACAGATTTCGCGCTAATTGTATCGCATAGTTTGATAAAGGGGGTTCTTATCTAGCGTCCAAAAAGTCAAATACAACAGGGAAAGGTTTTGCAGTTGAATTATTAACGAAAGAGAAAATCGATGAAGAGAATTGATCAATGCAGATAGGACCGTTTGAAATGTTTATCTAGAAATGTAATGAAAGTTGCTCATGCACATAATTAATGTATTTGCTATTCAATTGCACCAATAGATTAGATCAAAAAAATCAAAATCAATTAAAATAATCAAACACAAATAAAAACATTCGCGGTTTACTGAGTAACACATCAAACGTAATCAAACAATAATTCCACCCCCCGTGACAAATATACACACCAAAAAAAAAAAGATTTTGAATATTACATCAAAACTGCTGCAAATAGATCATTCCATTGTACAATGTACATAGAAACCCATGGATGTAATATTGTATTTGCTGTTTACTTTTACATCAATATTTCATACGTCAGCATGAATTACGTTGCTTGATTTTTTTTTTACCTTTGTTGGGCACGCAATTTGCGGCATTCAGTGTAAAGTAATTCAGATTTCCGTTTAAACACCCTTGCAAGTACACAAGAACGGGATATGTCAGTTATGTGGGAAACATAGGAACCAACAGGTTAAAATAATGACAACAGACAGGGGGATGGGGGAGGAGGGTAACCACAAACTTCCACTGAGCAGTGAAATTTAATAAACGCTTCCATCACTCATAGAAGGGGTTTCGCGGTAGAGGAGGAGGAGGAGGAGGAGGAGGAGGAGGAGGAGGAGGAGGAGGAGGAGGAGGAGGAGGAGGAGGAGGAGGAGGAGGAGGAGGAGGAGGAGGAGGAGGAGGAGGAGGAGGAGGGTACGGGTTCGTGAATTCCGTGCGTCAGTCCGCATGTGGCACTGGAAAATTTATGTTAGGTATCAAATGATCAGCGTCAAGGAGTGGGTAAAGCACAAAAACAAATCATACGTGGCTTTATGACGTTATGGTTAAATTTCAAAGTAAATTAATTACCTTCGTTTTTTTAAGGTACGACGTATCAAGTCATTCTCAATTTAAAAATGGTTAATTTGTTCTTATCTTCGTGTAGCCCTGTCACTTACTAAAATTGAGTTTCAATTTAAAATTAAGGTATTCACTGTCCTGTTTACAGCATTCCACGTTCTTTGTGATCATCACTTGGCTAAGGGCCAGCATCTAAGGTTAATAACTTTTTATTCATAATTCGAATCAATTTATGGTCTTGGACAAAGTTGTTTTGCATGGTTTTGTTCAACCAAATTTGTTTAAATTCGACAAATTTGTTAGGATTCGTGTACGCTGAATAAACTGAATGTAAGTTCGTCTAACATAGTAGCACCGCAAAAGTTGGAAAATACTTTCGGAAGAAGCTGACAGAATATGTCGACAGAGTAAAGTTCAGAATTAATGGAATTAATTAACGGGGAAACCCGAAAGTCTAATCCCAACACCCAAAAAAGGATAGTATTACTGGAAGATGCTGTCGAATGTCCTTTGCATGATTCATCGGAATCTTTTTGTTCAAATTGTTCAACTACTAAAGGAAGTGTCCTCCAACTTCCCAAGATTTCTTTTAATCTTACTTTCCCCGGTTACTGCTGACTTCCCCAAGAGGTTTATTCAGACTTCCCTGAAAGTGTCCTCCGACTACTTCCATACAAATTCTGACTATTCCCGTAATTTCTCCCGGAACATTCTTTTTTCTTTCCACGGAAGCTTGTCCAAGTTTTATAAAGATTTTTTGTACAACATATCCGGCAAGTTCTTCTAACGTTCTCAGGAAGACTCTTGCAACTTCTTCTGGAAGTGTGCAATTGGCTTCCCCCTAAAATTTCTTCCGCCATCGATTTATGCAGACATCCCCCAAAAGTTTCTTCTGACTGACACCGGAAGATTCTAATGATTTCTCCTGGAAGTTTCATCCGAGTTCCCAAGACTGCTGACTTGTCTGTCGACTTCCTCTGGAAAAATTTCTACAATATAAATATAATTTTTTTTTAATAATATGCAAATAGAGTTATTTTAATTTTTTTTTTATTAAATTTAGTTTTTTTGTTGCAAATAATAAAATAATTTTTTATATTTTTTCTTGAAAGGCACAATACAACTTCACCGTAGACACCATCTCGATCAAACAAATCGCGAGATATTTGTTTTTCTATTGATGCGTATCATTTTTGCATACCTAAGCCCTTTTCAAGTGCGAATCATGTACACAACTAGGGAACCAAGGTCGATCAAAAAATTAAAAAAAAAACGTCATTTGAAATGCAACTGCTATTTTGCAAACGCCCACTTATACGCCACTTTCGAGATCAAGAGTTGTTGTGTTATTTTGCGTTTATCCGACTAAGCTGAATTATATGAGCAAGAATCTTAAGGGAATCAGAACGGTTCCTGGAATATCAAATGCAATACAATTTTATAGAACACCGTTTGAAAAATTCATGTAAATTTCTGCAAGATGTAGTGCACATAAAATAACGCTTGATTTGGCGAAATTTACGCGATATTTCGTGTAAATTTTAACGCAATGTCGCATAAATTAACACTATTGTGTGCAAGCTTGTAAACGATTTCGTTGTTTATGTCAACTATACAAACTCAGAAAAAATCAGGTAAGTTTACGTGCTCTGAGACATATACGAGCGTCAATTTGGACCATAAATTGAGTCATAACAGATGCGAAACGTACTTTTCGTCGAGCAACAATTTTTTTTCAGTCTCGGAGCACTTAACAACTCAACAGCGAAATCGTTTACAAGCTTGCATACAATATTGCTAATTTCTGCGATGTTTTGGTTAAATTTACACGAAATATGCCAAATCTAGCGTTAATTTTATGTGCGCTATATCTCGCAGAAATTTACTTGAATTTTTCGAACAGTGCATGAAGTATTTATTTACGTCTGATCTTTTATGTCAAAGATGGATTCCGTTACGCGTAAAATTAGTTATTTCTAAGTGTGTAGCTCACATTCCGTCTCGCACGCTGAGCCGATCAAGTCGCATCGGTCTCGTTGTACGACACTATCATTTAGTTTTGAGTTTTTCCCCACGCGAGGGTTTTTTCTCGCCAAAGTTAATTGGCATAGTGTTTAGACGACTAGTGCGCGAGTGAGGAAGCCGTTAATGATATGCCGAGTGCTTTCATTACGGTCCAGCTTTAACCCAGCATCATCGCAACATCATCAGCAAAATCATCACCACTATCGGTACATCACCCCATCGATAGCAACAACGAAAGAGCGTCATATTGCCTACCGAGTCGACCGAGGCACACCAGCATCGAGGTTATTGACTCTGCAGCCGTTGGATCAAACAATTATATCTCTCCAGTCTGCTGCCGCCTCAGTGCGTTAGGTATAAATCGTGTCGTTTGTATTGTTCTCGCCAGTATAGCATCTTCCTTGTTTCCCTGGTCCAATATTAGATTGGTGTTTAATTAGGGTGATCCAAAAATCCAATTTTTTTTTTCGCTTGATTTTTTTTCTTGATTTTTTTTTTATTATTATTTTTGTATTACTTAGGGTGATCCAAAACTCTGTAAATAGTATATAATCATTATTTTTTTTTTTTTTTTTTTTTTTTGATTTTAACTCGTTAGTAGAGTGAAACTATATATATATATATATATATATATATTTTTTTTTATATTATTTGAAATTACTGCAATTATTTGTAAAATTTTTTACAAAAAACACCATTGCGGCGATATTTAACCGCAATGGATGAAAATGATAAAGGCGGGGGATGGTCGCTTTCCATCTCAGACGACGAAACTCTTAATTCCACCTCACACGAAAGTCTCGAGGAAGTTGTGGAAATGGAAACCCTTGACGTTCCAGTTGACTCGCTCTCCAGCAAAAATACTGGAGCATATCCCAAGAAAAGGTATCGCCCACAACCCTCTCCCCCACCATCTCCTCCTCGTCCACCTGCACCCCCCACACCATTGCCCCCAAAAACCTCTGCGCTCCCCCGCCTAAAGGCTTACCCAGAAGCCTCGAAAGGCCCATGGGTTGTTTTTTTCCGGCCCAAACAAAAACCTTTGAACATTCCGAGGATCTCTAAGGATCTAACAACACATTTTTCGGCCGTTACCGATATTTTCAAGGTAACACCAATAAAACTGCGCGTTACCGTTGATGACCGGAAGCAGGCTAACCAAATTGTTGCGTGCGAGCTTTTTTCATTGGAATACCGAGTCTACATACCCAGTAGTGAGGTAGAAATTGAAGGAGTGGTCACCGAAGCGAGTTTGACTAGTGATGATTTCTTGGGTCCCGATTCCTTCGGAATCTTTAAAAACCGTGCTCTGCCGAAGGTGAAGATATTGGACTGCCTTCAAATGCAGTCAGTATCCGTAGTAGGCTCCAAAAAAACTTATTCCTTGTCAAACTCGTTTCGTGTGACGTTTTCGGGTTCAGCGTTACCTCACTATGTCGCTATTGGCAAGGTTCGGCTGCCTGTACGCCTGTTTGTACCTCGGGTAATGAACTGCTCGAAATGTAAACAACTTGGTCATACATCGGACTACTGCTCGAACAAACCACGCTGCGATCAGTGTGGCGAGCAACATCAAGAGGGCCCTTGCGGTGCTCCACCAAAATGTGTGTACTGCAAGGAGAGCCTGCATACCCTGACTAACTGCCCGAGGTATAAACAGCAGGGAGAAAAACTTAAGCGGTCTCTGCAAGCTCGCTCCAAGAGAACACTTGCAGAACTCTTGAAGAATACCGCTTCATCTTCTCAGACCACACCAAAAAACAGTAACACGTTCTCCATTTTGCCAGTTGATGATCTAGACTCTGACTCAGAGGGCGGTGAGGGTAGTCCGTTTGTCTTTAAAGGCAATACGAGAAAACGAGCAAAACAACACACCACCGAAAAGCCTCGTAAGGCCACTCGTACGGACCACCCTTCCACCTTGGAAAATTCAAGAGGTAACGGAAATACACCGAAACCCATTCCACCGGGTTTTAAACCTTGTAATTATGACAAGAACTTTCCGTCACTTCCAGGATCATCTAAAACCCCAGATGTCCCAGTTTTTCGGCCAGAAAAGCAGCTGAATAATCAGCAAGAACATGCCCCCATGTTCACGTTTTCTGGTATTGTGGATAGCTTCTTCAGTATATTCAATGTCTCTGACTCAACGAGGAGCATTATTAATTTAGTGCTGCCAATGGTGAAAACTCTTTTGAAGCAACTAGCTTCTAGGTGGTCCTTCCTTGCATCGATCATATCTTTCGATGGATAATTCTCCGAATGAGGTCAGGGATATGATCTCTGTTCTTCAGTGGAACTGTAGAAGTCTTATGCCAAAACTTGACACATTTAAATTTTTAGTTAACAACTCACTTTCTGATGCATTTGCCCTTTGTGAAACATGGCTCTCTTCAGACAACGATCTTGCTTTCCACGATTTCAACATTATTCGCCTTGACCGCGCAGATTCGTATGGAGGGGTGCTTCTGGGGATCAACAAGCTCCATTCCTTCTACAGAATCGATCTGCCTTCGGTGACAGGCATTGAAGTTGTTGCATGTCAGGTTAATATTCGAGGTAAATGCCTCAGTATTGCCTCAGTATATCTTCCACCGCGAACTGCGATTTCTCGTCAAAGTTTCTCGGATATCTGCACGGCTATGCCGGAGCCACGGTTGATCTTGGGAGATTTTAACTCTCACGGTACAGGCTGGGGGGAACTGTACGACGACAACCGCTCAACCTTGATATACGACATGTGCGACTTCTTCAAAATGACAATTCTGAACACCGGGGAAGCAACACGAGTAGCCAAACCTCCAGCAAAAATAAGCAGATTAGACCTCTCACTTTGTTCGAGTTCACTATCGTTGGATTGCTCGTGGAAAGTAATTCAAGATCCCTACGGTAGTGACCATTTGCCAATCAAAATTTCTATTACCAATGGTTCATCTTCTACTCGTTCGGTCGACATCGCGTACGATCTTACAAAAAACATTGACTGGCGAAAATTCGCGACCGCGGTTCTTGATGCCAGCCAATCGGTTGACGTACTTCCTCCGCTGGACGAGTACTCCTTTCTCGCGCGTCTTATCATCGATTCTGCGCTGCGAGCACAGACGAAACGTGTTCCGGGTATTTCCGTCCGCAAGCGACCTCCCACCCCGTGGTGGGATAAGGATTACACCGACGCGAACAGCGAGAAGTCCGCCGCGTTTAAACGGTTCCGCAAACACGGCAAGGTCGGGGATTTCGAGCGGTACACCGACCTCGAGAAAACTTTTAAGGACTTAATTAAAGCAAAAAAACGCGGTTACTGGCGTCGGTTCGTCGATGGTTTGTCGCGAGAGACTTCCATGAGAACACTCTGGAATGTCGGCAGGAGAATGCGAAACGCGTCATCACCGATTAACGAAGACAAGGAGTACTCGGACAGTTGGATATTCAGCTTCGCGCGGAAAGTTTGCCCGGATTCGGTGTCGGTTCAAACCAACGTTCGTGATCGTCCGTCGGATAATAACGAAATAGATTCCCCGTTTTCGATGGTGGAATTCTCACTTGCTCTCCTTTCATGTAACAATTCAGCTCCAGGAATGGATAGAATCAAGTTCAACTTGCTTAAAAATCTCCCAGATGTCGCGAAGAGACGCTTGTTGAACTTATTCAATCAATTTCTGGAGCACAACATTGTTCCGGATGACTGGAGGCAAGTAAGAGTTATCGCCATTCGAAAACCCGGTAAACCCGCGTCGGATTATAACTCGTACCGTCCCATCGCGATGCTGTCCTGTATACGGAAATTGTTGGAGAAAATGATTCTTTTTCGTCTAGACAAATGGGTCGAGTCGAATGGTTTACTTTCAGATACGCAATTTGGATTTCGGAGAGGCAAAGGAACGAGCGACTGTCTTGCGTTGCTTTCAACTGAAATTCAACTGGCCTATGCGCAAAAACAGCAAATGGGTTCAGTTTTCTTGGACATTAAGGGGGCTTTTGATTCTGTTTGTATCGATGTCCTTTCGGATAAACTCCACGATAGTGGGCTTTCACCAATTATGAACAACTATTTGAGCAACTTGTTGTCTGAGAAATATATGAGCTTTTCTCATGGAAACTCGACAACTTCACGAATTAGTTACATGGGTCTCCCCCAGGGTTCATGTTTAAGCCCCCTTCTTTATAATTTTTATGTAAAAGACATTGATGGTTGTCTTGATGAAAATTGCTCGCTAAGGCAGCTTGCAGATGACGGCGTTGTATCCGTTATAGGGCCAAGTGCACCGGACCTGCAAGGACCATTGCAAGATACCTTAGACAATTTGTCTACTTGGGCTATGAAGCTGGGTATCGAATTCTCTCCGGAGAAAACTGAGTTGGTTGTTTTTTCTAGGAAGCATCATCCTGCACAGTTACAGCTTCAACTAAAGGGTAGAACAATCACTCAAAGTATATCTTTCAAGTATTTAGGTGTCTGGTTCGATTCCAAAAGCACATGGGGAAAACATATTGCGTATGTGAAACAAAAATGCCAACAAAGAATCAATTTTCTTCGTACAATCACTGGAACTTGGTGGGGAGCACACCCGGAAGATCTGATCAGGTTGTACCGAACAACCATCTTGTCGGTTCTAGAGTACGGAAGCTTCTGCTTTCAATCCGCGGCGAAAACACATATCCTGAAGCTGCAACGGGTTCAATACCGTTGCCTCCGAATCGCGCTTGGCTGTATGCACTCGACGCATACGATGAGCCTCGAAGTACTCGCGGGTGTTCTCCCACTGACAAATCGTTTCGCGGAACTGTCCTTCCGGTTTCTTATCCGTTGTGAAGTAATGAACCCATTAGTAATAGAAAACTTTGAGAAGCTGCTCGACAGAAACCCTCAAACAAGATTCATGAGTCTCTATTACGAGTACATGACGCTGGAGATTGGCCCTTCTTCATTCAATTCCTCTCGTGTTTGCCTCCAAGACTTTTATAGTTCCTCTGTAAATTTTGATCTGACCATGTTGCAAGAAATCCGTGGAATACCAGATCACCATCGATCGATGGTTGTTCCCTTAATTTTTGCAAACAAGTACCACCATGTTAGTAACAATAAGAGTTTTTTCACAGATGGGTCAACTATAAACGCTTCCACTGGATTTGGAGTATTCAACGAATTTCATAGCGCCTCATATCAACTGCAAAAACCCTGTTCCGTATACGTTGCGGAACTAGCAGCCATATTTTACGCTGTAGAGCAAATTGCCTCACTACCATCTGATCACTATTTTATTTTTACTGATAGCCTTAGCTCGTTGGAGGCTATTCGATCAATGAGGCCGGTGAAGCACTCCTCGTATTTCCTGACCGAAATCCGAGCAAAATTGAGTACTTTATCTAACTGCTCCTATACTATCACCTTAGCTTGGGTCCCATCTCATTGCTCAATTCCGGGTAATGAGAAAGCGGACTCGCTAGCTAAGGTGGGCGCTATGGAAGGCGATATTTTTGATCGACAAATCGCCTTTGCGGAATTTTTCTCAATTACCCGTCAGCACGTCCTCACCAACTGGCAACAAAAATGGAATGAGAGTGATCTGGGAAGATGGTTACATTCTATTCTCCCACAGGTGTCGAACAAGCCATGGTTCAAAGGATTGGACATGAGCCGTGACTTTATACGTGTCATATCAAGGCTCATGTCCAATCACTACTCGTTAGACTCGCATTTCTTCCGAATCGGGCTCGCAGGCAGCAATTTGTGCGCTTGTGGTAGTGGCTATCACGATATCGACCACGTGCTTTGGTCATGCACCCTACATTGTGTTGCTAGATCCGAGTTATCCGCATCCCTCAGGGCCCGAGGAAAACAACCTATGCGGCCCGTTAGAGACATCTTGGCGAGCCGAGATCTCGAATATTTTAATTTAATTTATGTGTTTTTAAAACGGATCGATCTGAGGATTTAGTATTTAGTGTCATCTTGTGTTCCCCCAAGTTGTTAGCTGCCCATCGGTGTACCCCCATGTTTGTCTTTTTCGTCAGTTGGTCGCTTAGTTCGAGATAAAAAGCACATTGCTCTCCAAACCTTGTGTTCTCAATCCCTACCCTGCCATCCATTTGTTACAATTTGTTACCCCTAACCTCGAGATAGCCGCGAGTAATCGGCCCCCGCTTTACTAACGTTAGTTTTAAGAAATTTTGTCATCCAAACAATGAATATCGGCTCCGCAAAGCTACGGCAAATGAGCCTGGAAAAATAAACGCATTTAAAAAAAAAAATAAGTGTGTAGCTCAACATTAAACCACAGACAAACAGACGCAACTCTTTGACAAAGTTTTTCTTGAAAACATAGTATCTCAAAACACAGGACCTCAGTCGTATCTACACGCAAACCAAAAATCTATTACAATGAATGTTAGTTCCGTTTCCTATCATCCTCTGTTCATGAACATCGCAGCGAATGTTAGAAGTTGACCTTACAGGCGATGTAATGGTTTTTTGTCTTTTTCATTTCGTGTTCTATCTACGCTTTCGACTATACCAGTAAGCTTGTAGAACGACGCACATTGTAGAACATTGTAGAACGACGTACACACTTGCCTCGAATCTCTCCAGCAGAAAAAGCATACGAAGTCAAGTGTGAGAGGAAATGAGCGCTTCTTGTTTGCTTCTAGTGGAAAGAGCAGTGGAGAAAGTAAAGGTCTGATAATCACAACGTTCGTGGTTCGAGTCCTAGTCGGCAACCTTTTTCCAATTTTTTTCGACATTATTCATTTCACTCACTAATACACTCCACATTTTCGGTCTCCAATTCTCTTGCATTGGACCGCAGCTAGGTATATTGCATCCTCGGTTCATGCGGTCTCCACTTACATCCTCTGATGATGAATCCCACATAATTGTAAGCGAATCTTACATCCACCGGTTGGGTGTATCGGGCTTCTCGCGGAAAACAAGCTTGCTCACTAGCTCGCAAACAATATTTCATAAAAGTTCTATAGAATGTATAGAAACGTCAAAGTGATCCGATGCCAGCGCTGCGGCGAGTAGTTCACGGAACTGATAATATTCAAATCAACCGTCAATTGCGTGAACGAAGATATACAATGAAGTGTTACGTCTGTTTGTCTGTGATTAAACGAAGGGAATTCAGAATTTTTTTTTCCTTGATTTGTTTTCCGTCCATCTTGTTTCCCGTACTGAGTAGCAATGCTACCAACGCCAGGGATGCAGCTCCCACACCAGGACCCTACATATCAACCACCCATCAACTCATAGACCGGGGACCAACGGCTTACTTCCGTGATCAGAGATTTTATTTCGTGATCAGAAAATCCCGGCGGCGCCGACTGAGACTGAACCCAGACCTTTGGGGTGAGAGGCAATCATGCTTACCACTACAACACCGGCACCACTAGAAATGACCGGTAGATAGTCACAAACTCTGGAGGGATTAACGGTCAGGCGGACTCGCCAATTCTGTGATAATAACGGTCTTAACGAAGTAGAAGTGAACGCAAAGGTCGATTCGATAGCAAAGTGAAACATAACGGATAACGTAACCCAGAGCGGATCAATCACCACAGGGCTTTTGGTGCAAAATAATAACGTAAACGTAATTTAATTGGAATTAATGTATGTGTATTCATTATTTTTTTCGTAATTCATCGTATTGGTCAGTGTATAATAAGTGTGTGTGTGTGTGTGTGTGTGTGTGTGTGTGTGTGTGTTGATGTGTTTGAGCGATGACTGAACTTCTGACGACTGCGAAACGGTAGCCGAGGGGCGCACGGATGTCGTGCGATGTTCGGTGGCCGCGGTGGTAATTACGGATCCTCGATGGCGGTAGCGTCTGTGGCGGCTGCTCTACCGAAAGGACCGAAATAAAGTTGCACGGAAGGGTGTCGGAAAGCTAATACTTTACTAGCCATTTAACAGCAGGTCAGCGAGAAATCCATTTTAATCCCATTTTACTACCGATACCGACGGTTCTACAGGAGCACTTGCACAACGAATGAACAGCACGTGGGTACCTGAAAGATGGTCGTTGTTTTAAGCCAGGGGTTTTTCAGCCCATGTAAAATTCGTCCACGGGATACTGTTTTAGGTTATAAACGAAGAGACACGAGAGAAGAGTTTTCGCTTTTCGTGATATTCGGAAACCGGAAACTTAGAAATGTAAAGATTAAAAAAAAAGCAAACTTTGTCGAGCCCTATTGGTTTGCTGTGAACTTGAATGAAATATTCCAAAATTTTGAGTTGCGTTGGGAACGAGTAAAGGGCGAATACGAAATTATTGCGACACCGAAAATGTCATGCCAATTTGCTTATAATGTTTAGAATCAAACAAAATTTTAGGGTAGTTTTATACATATATTTACTTCAAAAATCAAAAGAAAAGTTAATCGATGGAGCCTTGAGTGTAAAATTGAACGCATTTTCGCTTGATGCCCTCCATCAAAGTCTTTACAGTGTCATCCGGTACCAGTTTCTCAGTTTTTTTTCCATTTTCTTAACATGTCATTCTCGTCTTTGACTGTCTTCTTGCTCTTCCGAAGTTCCCGCTTCATTATTGCCCAGTACTGCTCCACCGGGCGCAGCGCCGGACAGTTTGGCGGATTCATGTCCTTTGGAACAAAATGGACAGAATTGGCCTCATACCACTCCAGGACACTTTTAGAATAGTGGCATGATGCCAAATCTGGCCAAAATAGCGGAGCTTCGTCGTGCTGCTGCAAGAACGGCAAAAGGCGCTTCTCGAGACACTCAGATTTGTAAATCTCGCCATTTACTGTGCCCTTTGTCACGAAAGGCTCACTCCTCAGTCCGCAAGAGCAGATGGCCTGCCAAATGAGATATTTGGAGGCGAACTTCGACATTTTCTTCTTCTTAAATTTGTCGTCCACATCGAACTTGCTCTTGCCGGTGAAAAACTCCAACCCCGGAATCGGCTTTTATATACGTTTCGTCGTCCATCACACAGCAGCCATATTTTGTCAGCATCTTCTCGTAGAGCTTCCGTGCCCGAGTTTTAGCCGTCGATTGTTGCCGCTCATCGCGGTTTGGGAAGTTCTGTACCTTGTATGTATGTAGTCCAGCTCTCTTCTTTGCATTCTGGACGTAGCTCTGCGACATGCCGGCTTGAGACGTTGGGATTTGCTTTAATCATCCGCTTCACCTTTCCCTCGGTCTTTTTGTTCTCCGGTCCCGGTTTTCTTCCAGCTCCTTTGCCGTGGTCCAACGTCAACCGCTCCTGGAACCGCTTCAACACTCTGGAGACGGTGGAATGGTGAATGTTCAACATTTTTCCCAACTGCCGGTGCGACAGGTCAGGAAATTCCAGGTGTTTGGAAAGAACTTGTTCCCTCAACTCGCGTTGGTTCACCTCCATTTTCGTTGAATCGAAAAACACGACTTCGAGTTTGACAGCATGTACACAATACACATCAATGAGAAAGTGTGCAAAATTTGGTTGATTTTTACCCAATGGTAAAAAAGTTATGCCCTGTTGAATGTGTCGCAATAATTTCGTGTTCGCCCTTTATTTTAAATATAAACCAAGAATAAATAAGCAAACTCGAGATGCATCTTATGTCATGTTTTTTTCTATTGGGAATGTACCCTTATATTTTCCATGCATTGAAAAATGGATCATAACATTTGATTTTAAATGTACCAATAGCAGGGCTGGCAAATGTTATTTTCAATCAAAGATCTCAGTCAATATTTACAGAGATACTTCTGTCACTATTATCGTATGAGAAACCAGTGATAGAGATTTTCTTCCAAATATTATTGATTTTTTTGTCATGACAGAACGTGATAGTGTTAGGATCATTGTAATTACTACCCTAGCAGCACACTTGTCACTGAACAATTGTGGTTACTTGTGTGCAACCAATTCCAGTCACAATCAAGTTGCAGCAACTTATTTCGATGGAAGTGTGCTGCTTGGGTAGCTCATTTATTGATATTATTGTTATATGCACCCCTACAATCTTAAGAATATATTCACTTAACAGATTCCATACTGTTGATTTAAAAAAAATATTGTTTTCCCTTACCGCTTTCGGACATTGTATGGATGTTCGTTTATGTGTGGACAGTAAATTAACAGGTTTGTTGTCCTTCCAAACTATCGCACTAACTTGGACACCATCAATAATTGTAATACATTCCTTGTAAAAAACGTCTAGGATTATTCTTCTTCATAATTTCCTTCTTATCTGGCAGTTTCACATTTTTCAATCGTTTTACCCTTACTGTACCGAGGGAATGGATGCCTTCTTTGGCAAGATGTGTTACCAGAGTACAAAACATGGTTTACGTTGCGCGACATGGATCGTATCAATCTACATTTCCGGTTTCACCCAAATTTGGCTCACCTGGTAACAGATTCATATGCTTACTGCTACCAGAATAAAAATCGAAGTCATGAGCAAAGCCATTTATGCTACAAAGAAGAAACCACTTGAAGCCCCATTTGTGTGGTTTATTAAGTAAATATTGCTTCATTTAGTGAGCCATTTTCGTAGCACACATTTGCTCATCGACAGATAACTTCTGTTCCATGGGTACTTTGCCGGAACTTTCTCTAAGGGATTCTATAAAGAGCCAACCACATTAGATCCGTATTCAATTCGGTTCTGGCGATGCATACCGGATAGGAGATATTCGTTGGAGCTGCATAAATATTGCTTTTGTCGACGATTTTGTCCCTCAGGTCCGTTGTGAAGAAATACGAGAAAAAATCGTATGGCATATCGCATTCCAACAACTCATCGGGTAACCTGACATCACCCTGGAAAATTATCTTATCTTGATCGAAGTCCATGTTTCCGTTCTGCCAGACAGGTTTAGCAATAGTCTTTTTCAAAGGTTTCACAGAGGGTTCAGCTTGTTCATTTGAACTGAATTCGTCATCTGAAAGTTCTTCCGGGACAGGCTGTGCGTCGTCATCGTCAAATTCTGAGTTGGAGTCATCGAGATCTTGTATAAAGGGTGATACGGTCAAAATTTGGTCAATATCAACTTGACGTATTTCTTTCAATTTTGCATTTAAAAAACCTGAACACCCCTCATTTTGAAGGTGTGTGTGTGTAGAATGTTGCTCCTATTTTGATTTTGGAATTCACTCTTCAGTTGTCAAAATGCCGTCCAAGCAAGAAGAGCAGCGTATCAAAATTTTGCTCGCGCATCGCGAAAATCCGAGCTACTCGCACGCAAAGTTGGCAAAATCGCTTAAAGTTGCCAAATCAACCGTTACAAATGTAATTAAAGTGTTTGGGGAACGTTTGTCAACAGCCAGGAAGTCTGGATCGGGGGGAAATCGAAAACCGGAAGCCGCTGAGACGACAAAGAGAGTTGCCGGTAGTTTCAAGCGAAACCCTAACCTCTCTCTCCGAGATGCCGCAAATAAGCTGGGTGTATCGTCTACAACCGTGCATCGAGCCAAAAAACGAGCCGGACTATCGACTTACAAGAAGGTAGTGACTCCAAATCGCGATGATAAACAAAATACGACGGCCAAAGCGCGATCCCGGAGGCTGTACACGACGATGCTGACGAAGTTTGACTGCGTGGTAATGGACGACGAAACCTACGTCAAAGCCGGCTACAAGCAGCTTCCGGGACAGGAGTTTTATACGGCAAAAGGAAGGGGAAAGGTAGCAGATGTTTTCAAGCACATGAAACTGTCAAAGTTCGCAAAGAAATATCTGGTTTGGCAAGCCATCTGTACCTGTGGCTTGAAAAGCAGCATTTTCATAGCTTCCGGGACTGTCAACCAAGAAATTTACGTGAAAGAGTGTTTGAATAAACGTCTGCTGCCTTTCCTGAAGAAACACGGTTGTTCCGTACTGTTTTGGCCGGATTTGGCATCTTGCCATTACGGTAAAAAGGCCATGGAGTGGTACGCCGCCAACAACGTGCAGGTGGTTCCCAAGGACAAGAACCCTCCCAACACGCCAGAGCTCCGCCCAATTGAGAAATACTGGGCTATTGTCAAGCGGAACCTAAAGAAGACCAAAAAAACTGCTAAGGGCGAGCAGCAGTTCAAGGCAAACTGGCTTTCTGCGGCGAAGAAGGTGGACAAAGTGGCTGTACAAAATCTGATGGCAGGGGTCAAGCAATTCGGATTTGGAAAAGCGGAAGCCTAACTGAATATTTTTCCTGAATTTTATACTAATTGAACTTGAAAAAGAAATTTAATTTGATTTTTTAAATAAACGATTTCACCGATTTACACGCGTTTTCCCTTGACCAAATTTTGACCGTATCACCCTTTAAGTTTGTGTACCGATGTATAGTGCTCATGCTCATCCTCAAAGTCTGAATCTGACTGACTAGATTCTCCAAATATCGTCGAATCTGTTCCTCTATAGAACATGCCATTTTTACCTAAAAGGAATTAAAAGATGCTGTAAAGGTGCAATGTTGTTTTAAAACAACATACAATGTTATGACAAAAAAACACATTTTTCATTGTTTCTTTCGCAAAACTGTTATCTTGCTTTAGATAACATAATTTACTATAGATTAGTACATTTTTTAAACACTTACCTGTATTTATCGCACGAAATATTTGAGCTAAAATAACGTATGTCTAACTTATCGTGGGCATTCGCTTTCTCATGTTTTGACAGTAAAAATCTGAACAACAAACTTTGACACAGTGCTTCCAGTTTAATTATTTTCTCATTTGAAGATTTAATAACTACTGCAATGCATCATTTATTGGAAAACTTTTAAAATTTAGTTATCTGGATCGTTTTCCGGTATGTTGTTTTAAAACAACATTGCACATTTAAGGGTTAAGAAAGACTAAGTGCGGGTTGTGCTTAATAGGCCGGAAATGGGGTAGTTAACCCTAAGTTGTTTTTAATCTTGATTGCAAAACAAATTCCATTTTTTATCACATCTTTTTCGGTATATATTACCGATATTTTCGATGCCAGAAAAAGGTGGGTTTGGCGACTGCAGAGATATGTAGGCCAGTCATCATATATCACAAATCTATATTAGTAAAGCAGCAGCTTGTAGCAAGTTTTTAACGTTGTTGATAAATCACGGAGTAGCAACCATTGATATGTGCAATCAATCTAAGCTTTATTACGGAGACTTTCTGCCTTAGGCTGGTTCGTTTCAGTATTTTCATGTATTATAAGCCTGAAACTCATCGTATTAATCGTCATTCACTTCGAAGGGCAAGGGGCAGCATTATCCAAACGCAATCCAATGACAGCCGCTCGTGTGAACTTATTAGATATGATTAGTTATTTCAATCAAAGCAAATCAAACAGTAGCTCATTTCGGGCATCCCTGTTGACTCCATCAGCAGTTGGTAGGAGTTATTATGCATGCTAGATTAGACCATACAATAGGGCAAAAGCCTTCCAGAGAACCCGGGAAAACGACGGTGCACAACTTATCGTATAGTCACGTTTGCCCCTACCCGGTGATGTTTGCTCGGTTTAATTTATGCTCCGGTGTATCGTTCATCAGCGTATAGACATAGCCATAGACACAATCGTACAAACATATCCCACTTTCCTGAGTGGGCATAGAAGCTTGGTTTCATAGTTATTGTTTGTCTAGGCTCAAATGTTGTGAAATATTTACTCACCATTCCTCGCTTCAGCGGTAAACGTACGGTTCCGTACACAAAACAGATTCACCCAAATTTTTGGCATTTGAATTTGAGGTTCCACATTTTGGGAAACATGCTGCCGGGATGTCGAAATGTCGTACATCAGGAAACGACCGCAAAATGAGTGCAAAATTTATGAGTTATGATGATGGAACGAGGGTGCCGAAGTTTTCCAACACGACGCGGGACAAGTTTCTTCAACCTCGGCATTTATGGGACTGTGGGAATGTGTCAAAATGAAAATTTATTTGTAGGTCAAATATTTACGCCGAGAAGCCGATAATTAATCATACTCTTGTTTTCGTCTCAGAAGGAACAACACGCCAAATTTCTTTCCAATTAATCAACACATTGCCGTATTGCGTAAGTTGAATGTAACATAAATGACAATTTCAATCTGAGAATAAGATGAATCATTTGCAGAGAAAGCAATCACGTGAAATTAGAGAAATTATCTGTCATTTCTTAATTAATTTGAAAGCACTGCAGTTGATCATTGTTTTCGGAGTCTCCGGTGTTGGGATTTGGATGAGGGTTCTTTCGACAGTAAATGTAACTGCGTTTGTCGCATCACATGGCAAAGTGTGCTCCCACCACCCATTTCACACGAAAGCAAAATGCGACAAAAGTTTCTTCCAACTTTTTTGTGCACTTTTGGGTCGAAAAAAAAATTAATATCCAAATTGATTCTGTTTCAGAACCCGCCCACCATTTCATAATTGCTGTCGACGACGGTCGGACTGCTTTCATACTGCAAGACAATTGACCTTTGGAACAAGCAGCATATTGTGGCGGTGGAAAAAGTCCAACCATCTTCGAAGAAAACAATGATCTCCGATGCTCAAGGGATAATTGTACCTGTTTTTTTTCGCATACGGCTTTGGGTTAAAATGAATTTATAATGTCAATGTTTTATGAAAATTAATGATAATGCCAACAACCCTGCTTGTACTTCTAACGGTGATTGTGCACTGTGCAAATGGAGTTTAATTTCATTATGATTTTTTTTAAATTTCTGTTGGATTTTTGGGTCAATCCGTAAATTTATAGTGAACTTGAAAGTTCATCATTCTACGGATTGATTCTAAGACCTAACAACACTGGGATGGGCGATAAAAGTCGTCGGATTCATGCAGTATTGTCACAAGTCAAAATAAAAAGTATAGAAAGTTTAATTTTGATTTTATTTTTTATGTACACTAGTGAACATTAATACACTCAATTTTTTATACGTGATCCAGGCTTTAACATCGATATTCTACATATACAATAGTGGAAATTGATATAATGAAAAGATTCTATGGAATGCTTGGCTTCTCCCAATGTTTAGAATCAGTAGAGTTCTAAATCATGTTTTTTTTTGAAGCCACATTACCATGTTGCAATATGAGCCTAAGAAAGAACCATTTTCATCCCAATAAACAATTGGAATTGTGATTTCAACCTTCTGATATAATGATAAGAATGCTTTACAAAAATGTATGGAAAATTTATCATTTTCCATGCATGATTTAGCATGTCAGCATGTGCCACACTAATTTTTGACATGCTGAATCGTGCTGGTAACATTTGTTTTGAAGTTTCTAGAATTCAATCGGAGGACATATAAGCGGAAAGGAATCAAGCATTTTATTAGTTTCTCTTGATTGTCGTAGCCAGCATAACTCAAAAAGAAAAATCGTGTCCCCAAAAACCAAGCTCAAGTCGGATATCATCACCGGTATTGCGAGGAAGCATCTGCCCATCTACTTTCGATTCCAGCATGAAAAGCAACAACTTTCAAACGGACAAAGCATTCAATTTGTGGCTATCGAGGTTGTTGCGATTTGGAATCATTCCGGTCTTCCGCACCAGCTCAAACGGAACGTTGTTAGGAGTGTTTCCAAGCTCATTGAACATGGCAACGCCACACGAACGCTACAAGAGGAAAAAACTTAGAACCGTCGAAAATGTGCAAGATCTGGTTGAGTTATTTCTTCTACATAAGCGTGAACCACATCGAAGAAGAGCTACGAACGAGAACGTTGGCGCTGAATTAATCATTTTGTCAAGCTTCTGCATTCATTTTCCATCAGACGTCACTGTTGTTGTTGGCGGTGACATCTATCGGAAACAACACATAATCTGTTTTCCGTTAATTTTTCACAGAGGACAGTGCAGCGCAAAACGTTTCTGGTACCTTTGTAATTAACATCCGAAGTCCATCCTTTTTTACACATTCTGCACACAAAACAGCTCACCCCTCACAGGATTTCCCGCTGATTTTTATGAATGGGGCGGGGCCGAAAGTTTCTTTTGTGCAGAATATGTAAAAAAGGAGGGACTTAGAATGTTCATCTAAATGCATATATAGAGGTACCAAACATGTTTTGTAGTGTCAGTTACTCTATTTTGTAATCTGTGAAAGGGAAATCACAAATCGAGTGTCATCAAAATACATGGCATGTTGAGAGATTAGCTCGTGAGAGAGAATTTTCTTTCTCTAATTTGAATTTTTTCTCTCTCTGGGGACTGGTAGTAAAGCGGTTAAAAAATGTATGAGAAAAAAACCTTTTTTTTATTTAATTGAAGCTTGTTTAATAATAATTCACAGGAAAAAGGGAAGTAAAGCCGTTGGTCCCCTGTTCATGAGTTGATGGGTCGATATGTAGGGTCCAGGTGTGAGAGCTGCCTCCCTGGCGTCGGTAGAATTGGAGCTCAGTACGGAAAACAAGTCTCGCGTCACTTTTCAATAGGTCCTATCTACATTGATCGATTCTCTTCATCGACACTCTCTTTCGTAAATAACTCGGCTTCACAAATGCTTCCTGCCGTCTTCGTCAAATTAGATGCTAGATTGTTGCTTCTTCCATCGAAAATATCCGGCCATGGCGATTCAAAGTTGATCAAGGTTGATCAAAATAATGTGTACCCCTGCTTCCAGTTTGATTACATGAGCATTTTGTGCGGTCGTTGGTTCTGAATACGGACAAACAGGCAGATGAATTCTATTCCTACTCTTTACTGTAATAAGCTTGGTGGCCCTGAAAAGAGCCGTTTTGTTGTCAAAGTCACAAAACGTAGATGACATCGATGGCCACTTACGCTTGGCGTGTTTAGTGTAGGTGACAGCATCACGGATCTCATTTTTCAGGAACACCTTCAGCACACCTCGTAAATCAGACCGGAGATACGTCAGACACCGCCACGGCGAGCCAGACGACGGATGGTGGTTATCTCGAAGAATTTGCTTTTGGTTCTGAATATGGCGATGAGTCTTCAAAATATTACGCAATTCCATCCTCCCTATTCGCACGTGTCCGAGGATCGGAGGCGAATGCCACTTCGACTTGTTTCGTCTACTTACTACTCTCTGACGAATGTGCAGGGGAAGCAGCATATGCATTTAGGTAATTGGTGGATTTATTAGTTAATTCGTCGCTTTTGGACAATGCTGGACATTTACCAGTTTTTCAATAGTTTCTTGTTAAAAATCAACATTCGAAAGCATTGTTATCGATGCGTAGCCATATTTCTGATCGATTGGTGATAAAATTATTGAAATTGGACCAGGGGCAGCTGATTTATTAACGTTCAAAATATTTCTTCATTTGTTACATGTTCCATTTTCGGTTTTCACAAAGTGTACCCCCATATAGAAATCAAAGACGTAGTCCTACGTCAAAAATTACGACTGGAAAAGGATTGGAATATTACGTCACAGAGAATTCGTTGCAGTTCTTAAAAATTTTGCGCCTTGATTGTAGTTTCCTGTATGAGGAAGATCACACGAACTGGAACAGCAGGTTTAATTTTCTTGCTGCGAAAACAAGATGTGATTGCTTTTGTGTTGTTAACGATCCAGCGGAACGAGCCCTTGCAGTAGCAGGAGATTATAATGAATTTAGTCCATAGACCAACCAAGAGAAGCAATATCAAACAATAAACCAAAACAACTAATTGAAAACTTCAGTTTTTAACTATCTAACAACTTTATTTTTCAAAGATATTTGAAAAGCGAAGACAACATATCAAGGAGACTGGCAACTCTTCCATTTTCCCATTCAAACGCTATGAGACAGGTACAATCGCGTCATGTGCCCGTCAAAGGTAAATGCTTCGAACGAATTTGATAGCAAAGATTACATCCTCAGAAGAAAGGTTTGTGTATTTGCTCATTTTTCTATGCGTTGCTTCTACCTTCACTCAAGCGCAGCGCTACTGTATCTGTCGCTTGTATTCTGGCAAAGTTGCCAGTCTTCTTGATATGATGTCTTCGTTAAAAGGCAAGCATTGAAAACATTCAGCAAAGTAAAAACTGCGCCGTCGAAAGCCCGTTACCTAAGAGCCACTGGTATATAAAAAACTGAATGTACTGTAAATGTACCTCTTTTACCTGCCATTGGTCCTCACCATTCGATAACAACCAATTTTGTTGGCCCCGATGGCATTCCAGTCATTGTTCTTAAAATTTCATCCATGCAGGTGCATCTCCGCGAGCATCAATATTTAATTCTTCGTTGGCTTCTGGTGTTTTTCCTAGCTGCTGGAAAAACTTAATCGTTTTCCCGGTTCATAAAAGGGGTTGCAAGCATACTGTTTCCAACTATCGAGGTATTGCCGCTTTGTGTACTTCGTCAAAACTTGTTGAAATGATTGTCCTGGACTTCTTATGACAGAAATGCTCACAATATATCTCATCAGATCATCATGGATTTGTTCCCAAACGGTCGAATACCACCAACCTTGTGATATTAATTTCTTTCGTCATTCGCCAAATGGAGAAAGGGTTGCAATTAAATGCGATTTATACAGATCTGTCGGCTTTTCGATTAAATGGATCATGAAATTGCCCTGGCCAAGTTTGACAGATTAGGAATTGACGAAACCTTCACTGTTGGCTGCGCTCGTACCTTACTGGACGGAAAATGTCCGCAAAACTTGGTGATCATGTTTTGTCTTCGTTTCTAATTAAATACGGAGTATCACAAGGCAGTCATCTTGAAACATTCTTTTTCCTGCTATACATGAGTGATGTTAACAACGTCCTTAAATGCCCCAAAAAATGTTACGCTGACGATCTCAAGCTATATTATGCTATCAACAAACCAAGTGACGCTTTCTTTCTTCAAGAACAACTAGAGGCCTTCGAAGCTTGGGGCAAGACGAATAGTATGGTCTTAAATGCTTCTAAATGCTCTGTTATTTCCTTTGGGCGTAAACAACTACTGACCCTCCACGACTACGTTTTAAGTGGTACCTATCTAAAACGTGAGAGCACTGTGAAAGATCTTGGAGTACTTCATGACTCTTCACTGTTGTTAAAAGATCAATACGTCGTTTCAAAAACCTCATCACAATTGAAATTAATTTTCCGATTCGGCAAACATTTCAAGGATGTGTATTCAAGCTGAACATTGCATTAGGTCCTAAGTAACATTGATCGATTCCATTTTTAAGCCGATCATCCATTGTTCATTGTTTGTAGCTAAATTCACTTATTTCTACGTCTAGTAGAAGTTGCGTCGAATACTCGCGGCTTACCCGAGGTTAGAGAGGTACATTGTTTAAGGATAGGATCACGGGAGGAGCTTGAGGGTTGGGTTTCGTTGTCTCATCAGAGCGTTGTCGCCAGTATCAACGTTAGTGTGGTTCTAGATTCGTCTGGCGTTCGACCAGCTATGGTGACCAGTAGGCGATGATGAGACTCGAATCGGTAGGTTGTAATATATTCTATCGGTACTAAATGTACCACTATTTTTTTATATATAGGGGAAATGGCTCTAATGTTGGCCTACGGATCTTATATGGGCCCATCGCTAAAAATCTTCTATTTATCAATTTTATCTTGATAAACCTGTCATAGGGACGGTACTAATGGATATTTTTGGTTGCCATTGAAAATTTTGTCGATTGCTTTTTTTTTAAACTTTATATAAGAGATTTTTAGCCATAGGCTAGTTCATCTCTTATCATTTTTCGATTGCTGAATTTATGTGTGGACCCAAATAATTTATTTGTCGTCAATCAGTGTAGACCGTTTTACAATAGTTCTGTTGCCTTACATGCTATTTAAATTCAAACGTTTTATTTGAAATTGTCAATAAATGTAAATTACATATACAAATATCTAAAAAATAAAAATTGTTTTAAACTTAACGAGATGAAAGCCTAGCATTTAGTGTTCTCCTTACTGTATCTTTGGACATCGTTAGATCCATACGCATACAATAATTATTATAAACTCTCATCTTTCTGTTGATTGGTCCATTTTTATCATAATTCGTTCTGTGAGGTGACAGTTGAAATATATTTCGAGTTCTTAACATGCGTGATGGTACGTAAAAATTTAAGCTTGCTAATATTTTTTTCTGAATTTACGCGTTGTAAGATAATATCATTAACAAAGGCAATCATGGAAATTTCTCTTCGTTTCTTAAGTGTTTCAATGTTTATCAACATGCAACGGGACTCATAAGAAGGAAGGGGAAAAGAAGTCCAGCCTAGTTTCCTAAGAGCAAATAACAAAAACTGTTTTTGAACTGATTCTATACGATTTATATAAGTTTCATGGTATGGAGCCCAAAACACACTGCAATATTCGAGAATTGATCTCACGTAAGCTATATAAAGTGTTTTGATGGTATATGGGACTTTAAAATGATAACTCAGTCGCGCACGGAACCCATTTGGATATGGTTGTGTTTGTTCTCTGTTTTGTGCGTGCGTTCGCTTTCATAGTTTCGGTTGCATTTGCGGGCTTAGCGCTGGCACTCTGCCTCCCGGACGGCTATACGTGTGTGATTGGTGGTTTTCTCGCTTTCTGGGAAGTTTAAGAATCGAGAAAGAAAACGTGATTCATCATGTTTGCAAGCATCAGAAGATTTGGCGCTTTCTGTGTTGTTTGATTTTTTTTCTCGGACCAGATATTTGTGGCATCGCGACATCGCGAGTGATAATGTTTCATTTCAGTTTATGTACGCGCTGCAAGGTGCGTGAAAGAGCTTGGCACGATCGGTGTTGATGTTGGTTCACTTGTAACTATTTTTGCAAAAAAAAACAAATAATTAAGTTTTTTCGAAAGAAATTGATATCGAAAGTGTACCAAAAGTGCTTCTGAACGTGTTTCGCAGTTAGATGGTGAAATTCGCGGTTGTTTTCAGTGAAAATTCCGTATAACAAATTTTCTCACCGAGTTCCCTTTTTTTGCCGTTTGACGACATCGGGAATGCGCTCCCTGATATATTGATTTGGTGAGTACGTTCCAGTTGAGGATTGTTCTTGTACATTCCTCGATTGCATTTTCGAGGGGACGTGTCTGCTTTTGTGGGCAGTGCGTTTGATAGTCGGTTTGGTAGTATCCTTTTAAATATAATATCTCATGTCCAAATAACCTCGATTTTCGGTCTATTGATTCAATACTTCAGTGTTATATTTTCAAAACATACAATTATGCATTATGTCATTTCATGGCACATAAAACAAAAAGTGTGTGTATAGGACCCAATAATCTAGGTTATTTGTATTTAATAAAACATCTTTATTTTTTATTATATTTTTCATTCTACTATATATTTTATTATATTATATTTTTTAGGGAGCATCAGGGCATCATTGAAGTTGTAACTGGACAATGGAGTGGAGTGCCAACCGGAGTCTAGGAGGGAATGTGTACTGTCATTTTAGATAGTTACATTTCACTCCAACAGTTGCAATGAATTTGACGCGCTCTTCTTTAACAAACCATCCCGTGGAAAGCTTAACATGTATTGCGAATTTCGTTATTCATTTTGTTGGATCATATTGTTGGAAGGAGATTCTCTTATTCCCGCGGGTTTCGCGTAAGTGCCTCTGCTTATGGGCCCGTCCAACCCTTTTTGGCCCTTCATACAGCAGTATGTTGAATTCAGAATGATGACGGAATTTGATCTTGCTGTTGAGTGGAGCCGCATGCAGGGCAAGACCCAAGCTAGGATGGTGGCTACTTACATACATATGGGTCTTTAAAATGATAACTAAATCTTTTTATGAATCCCAACATATTATTTGCTTTGTGGATTGTGGTATTCACATGACCTACAAATGTCAACTTCGAGTCAAGAATTACTCCTAAGTCCCTAATTTGATCGCACCTTACAACCAGCTGGGGCATTTAGGCCTACATTACATCCATTTCCCCTATATCTTTATTAAGGAGACTTTTAGCCGTGGACTGGTACGTCTCCGCAGACCACAACTTGTTCCGACTCATATCAGGAGGATTAAAAAAGAAGAAGAATAAAAAGAAGAAGAAGTATATAAATCTGCTTTAGATTTTTTTTAATATAAGTAAAGTATCAGTCGAACACACGTTGGAATTTATATTGGTGCTTTGAGTTTAGTTATTACTCATACTGCCGTACTCTAACGGAACTATCCACCTACCCTCTTCTAAAGATCATTCTCTAGCTAATAAATCATCACACTAAAGCTTCATGTTAGCATTTCCAACCAACCCTTTAGTTATTTGTTGTTTGTAATCTTTTTCTAGTCAACCAGATCGGCCTAGTACCCATTCGGCATAGTGACCATTCGATGTAGTGATCATTCGGCCTGATGACCTTCGGCCTAATTACCCAGCATCCAACCAGAGGTTCTACAAACTGAACATTTAACACTTGACAATGGACAATAACTCGGAAATTCGAGGAATGGCTGGTCAGCCTCAACCAAATAAATTAATTACACCTAATTATTCTACCTACAAACAGTCGAAATTTCCAGTACATGATCTTAAAAGACCGTAGTATGTAGTTGCTTCTCCGGGATTTACTCGTTCCAGCTAAATGTGCACAAAGAACCAAATTAATTGGTCTTGAGGTTAGCAAACTCCGGGGAATCAGTACTTGCAAGGTCAACAACGGCGCCGGCCACGCTCATGTGGTTTTCTGAGCAGAGAATGTCCGTGTGGCATCCGTCAACTTACGAGCACAGTAGAGCGTCTGAACATAAATTTACAGGTACCTTACCTTGCCATTTACGCTAAGACCATCTTAGGCCCCATCCGCGGACGTACTGATATAAACAAAAATAAACCCAATATACTTAAATCAAAAACCTTCAAGTGCATGTACTTATGACTTGTGAAGGCAAAATTAAACTTTTGATGGCAAAAGATACAGTTCCCGTGTTCACCTGTACTGATTCTCGTAGGGCCATGCCGGCATGCTACCACAGCTACTGAAACAGAGTAGCGAAATCGTTGGAACTTTATTTGCCACTTCTTTTGATGATTTTTTTTTAACTTTAGTGCAATGGATGGACCCATTAAAATGTTAATTAAAATTGCTAATTAAAAATTACGAAACATCAAAAAGCAACTCGTCTGGGTGGTACAAGGTGGCTTCATACACTATGGCTAGCTTCTCGTTGGCGTCGTGGTTATTATCGAAAGGTAAACATCAACGAGTGGTTCCGACGAAAATTAAATAACTGATTGACAGATGTTAAGTGGGTGGGTGGGTGAATGGTCGACAGCAGTTTATGTAGTTGAAGACGGTTGATTTACGGGGAACGCAACATCCTGGCACCGTGGTGGAATAATGTTAACTTCCACAAGAAGTTTTCGAAGATAAATACTGTCATTCTCCCACGATTTCCCAAGCGAACGTTGCTGTGATCGTAAGATGGTGCTTCATGTGATACTTTTCATATGTATCAGTTCACAGTTTCACAACTTAAAATATTTTGATTTCTGCGAACATACGAATCTGAAACTTGAGTCGATTGTTTGCTCCGCAGAAGTAAACATTTTCAGAAGTTTATAGATTTTACCGCCTAGTGAGATCGATGTCTCAAATTCACGGAGTGAGGCGGCTGGAGAGTTGATTTATGAATTCTATGACGTACGTCTTTAAAGCATTTCATGAAAATAATGTGTTCTGCTTAATATATGCAGTACCTAATTTTTTCAGCGTAGGAGGTGTAATGAACACTTAAATACAGACGAGCAAAAACAGCGACATTCGAACTTCGTAATACAGCGCCGGTGGTGTAGTGGTAAGCGTGATAAACGGTGGTGCTTTCTCACTTCAGTGTGTCTGGTTTAAATCCCAGCCGAGGTAGTTGAGGTTTTTCTGAGGCTAGAAATCTCTGGTCATGCTTTCCTACTGAAGGCAAGTAAACCTATTGATCGCCACCCATGTGTTGATGGATGCAATATCTACCCAGATGTGGAAACTGCATTCCTGGCCTTTGAATGGCACTATATTGAGTAGCAGAGACCGAAAATTCAATCGCAGTTTTTTTCGACGATTTATTTCAGATTACAAAAAGCTCTCTTCATTTTGAGTTAAATACTAAAAGGACGCTGACTTTGCGCTAGGTGACGACGCAAGTGAATTGAAGAGAACCGTTGAACTCCTAAGCGCTCGATTTCATTTACAGAGAGGTACCATTGCAGATGAAGATTAAGCCGGTATTCATTTTTCCCAGTTCATAACTACCTAATCTTTGGTAGAAAGAATACTGATCTTATACATCTCTGTGTGTAATGGTGAACGTTGTAGTTTATTTTGCAGTGCTGTGATAAATAATCTATAATCTAGTGTGAAATTGTGATGTGGGTCATAGTAGAATTGTTCCTAATTGTATGTATGTATGTATGTAAGGTAGCCACCATCCCTTCGAAGATCTTGTCTTGTATGCAGCTCCACTTAATAGCAAGATCAATTTGAGCTACCGAACTGAATTCACAATATCGCTGTATGAAGGGCCAAAAACGGTGGTGTGGACCCGTAAGCAGAGGCACTTACGCGAAATCCACGGGAATTTAAGAATCTCCTTCCAACGATACGATCCAACAAATCGAATAACGCAATTCGCAATACTTATTAAGCTTCCTACAGGATGGTTTGTTAAGAAGGGTGCGTCAATCTCACTGAAACTGTTGAAATAGAATTCACACCACCACAATCGAATCGGTAGGATAAAGAAAATGATAGTGTTTATTCCCTTCTAGACTCCGGTTGTCATACCACTCCATCGTCCAATTTCAGGTCAATTGATACCCTGATGCTCCCTCCCAACCCAGTATTTATTTATATATATAGTAAACATATGTAATGGAGAAATGAAATATATCAGAACATTAAAATACGTAATAATGAAAATACATTTATATGGATAAAAAAAACTGGTATTCCGCAATGAAAATAATAATTATTTTACATACAATATGATGCAGCTCTATGTCTCCTCAGCTCCCAATAAGGAAGATGTAACCCTGAAATTTCCAGGTTATATTATGCAAATAAATATTTTTAGCTAGAATGATACTTGATATGTTTGTGTTGTGTTATGTTGTGGGAGAGCTTGGGATTAAACCCATGATGTTCTGCTCATTAAGCAAAACCGATCCCTCTAAGGTTATCGAGCATCTCAAAACCAAAACACTAGATGGCAAAACATGATTAAGCCCTCACCTGGTATGTAATGAACAACAGAAATACGCGATAATTCATATATTTTCAGCATATGATGCAATATCACAACTGTTGATAAAAGGAACGGATCCCATCTTATTTAAGACCTGGATGACCTGAAATGTGTGTAACCGGGTTAATACTTATTTAAATGTAATGTAATATTGAAAATGCTTTATAATGCCATGTAACAAGATACAATAAACACAAGATTTTTACAAAACAGATAATGAACGATTCAGATTTCTTTTCAAGCTGACACTATGCTTCCCTGGAGCCGCTCATAATAGCTAACATTAAGAATTAAGTATAATAAAATGTAATTTACAATAATATTAAATTATGTAAAGTCAATAATGAAAGATATGTAGTACTATAAACACTATACAAATAGGAAAACCAATAGCTAGCTTAGCTTAGATTGACTGCACTCCGTGATTGATCAGAATCAGTGAAATTGTACAATGAATCAACTGAATGGGGCTGGGAGTGACCGTCCATTCTCATTGTACAAGTTTCAGTGACTCTATATGTTGTAGATCAATAACGGCGCCGGCCACGTCCTTGCAATCAGGTGGGAGTAGGGAAGGAATATTAGAGTGACCTTTGTTGTTTGTGGGCCGTGTTTACCTCTGCACCCCAACAAAAGACACAGAAAAGGAGATTTTGTTAGTAAGTTGGGTTTGTTGGATCATGATTCACCTTGATAAGTGATGCGACCATGGTTTTAAATGAATCAGTGTTATCATGCATTATACTTGGATTTGCCCGAAGCCAAAACCAAATGGTGTATCATTGGGCCTTATTACGGGTGTCACTACACGGTGATAAGAAAGTGATACTCAGAATAAGAGCCGTGATTACCGTACAAATCAAATGGGAATCACTTCACCGTGACGACAAGTGACAACTTTTCACCGTGATGTGACATCCGTAATAAGCCCCATTATAATATAAATCTGAAGACGTTCCATCATCGAAATGCTGAAAATGAACTTAGAGCATGAGCATGAGCAAAATTGATCGCCCGCGACTGCCAACACCAAAGAGCTGAAAACCAATTCAAACAAATCAAATCAACAGACAAAACCAGGGTGAAAGCTGTAAGAGTGAATCATTACAGTATAAATCTAGTGATGTTCCGTCATCAAAGAGCTGGAAGAAAACTCAAATAATTTAAATCAATAGATCCAGTCTGAATGAAGGCTGCAAAAAGAGAATAATTATACAGCAATGACCAAATTTTGTCAGCTAGCAAAGTATGTGTATCTTAAACATTCATCTTGAAGGAGGAAGGTATGAAATTACAATTATGTGGAATTATTGAAAAATAACAGTCTGATGCGCGGAGAGATTGACAGGATCGGGTCATAACTGTAATGTGAATATTAGGAAGATTTATCATCATCAAACTATTCTTGAATTGACCTGGAAGAATGCTTGTGAATAATTGTTATACAGATAAATTAAATTGATAAACAAAATGGTTCAAACAACAACTCCAGCCTGTAAAAAAGCTGAAAATAGGGAATCTTTACAATGTGGATCCCCGACGGTCTTCTTTTCAGTAAGCAAAAGCGGCAGCCACCAGGCTAGTCGATCTGCTCAATTTATATATTGAAACCTTATTTTGAGAAGTTCTTAAGAATACCAATTGAAACACAATGTAAACAAATAAAAGTTAAGAGTCTCATCCGAATCAAATGATTCCAAACGATACGCATTCATAGAAATTAAGTTTAAATAGACAAAAGTAGAAAAATGGAACAATCTCACCAAATCAGTCCAACTGAATCCCTTGCAAGCAGCTATGTCACGCTTGGTGTAGTAGCTCCGATCATAGACCCGCCCTACGGGGATCAATCCTTTGGTTGAATGTAGTCGATTGCTTCATGACGCGAACACGAAGCGACCGCTCACAAAATCATACAACGCGTAAACAAACTGAAATCAAAAACTATCACACGCGACGCCACAAATTTCTGTACCGGGAGCACAAGCGAAGAAAAAAAACAAACAACGCAGATAGCGACACTTCTTCTGATGCCTGCAAACATGATGCAACACGTTTTCTTTTTCGATTCCAAAACTTCTCGGAAAGCGAGAAAACCACCAATCACACACGTATAACCGTCCGGGAGGCAGAGTGCCAGCGCTATTCTGGCAAAATCAGCGAACGCACGCACAAAACAGAAATAAACTTATACACAACCGTATCCGAACAGGTTCGAAGCTGAACTGATAGTAGAATTGTTCCTAATTGATCATTTAGTGGATAACAGTTACTACTGCAGCTGGATCTCGTTTAATTTGCGATTCCTTCGCCCGGCATGCTAGTGGGATTGTCTAGTTATCTGTGACATTGCTTTCGTTCATTTTTATTTGTTTCTCTGTAGTGTTGCATACAAAGTCACCGTTTATTTGTATAGGCAGGTAGATATAAGAGAGTGTGGGTCATGAAATATGGGATTTGTGGTAGGCGATTTACCGGTTTTCTGTGTAGGTAAGTGTGCTCGTGTATTGTATTGCAATTGCACTATACTTACTTAATCTAAGCTTATCACGGATAATGCAAATGTTCTATTACAGTAAAGTAATTGTCTGTCAGATCAAAGGTGTGACAATCAGAATGTATTGTTTATTTGTTTATTTGTATATTGAAAAATTCAACTGTCAATTATTGTCTAAATGAATAAAACTTAAACTAAATATTTACGGTCAAGGCCAAGTAACCGATGATGAAACAAGTCAACTGATACATTGAAGTCGAACATATAAAAGAAGTTGTTGAATTGTCGGCTTATTGCTCGAATTGGCTCGTGTTGTGTATAATTTCAGGGCCGTGGTTCCAAAAACAGAAAGTCGCGTTGACGAAGAGGCCTCTCAGGGGCATACATATTTAGCTGTGACAGCAGTGTTGGACAGTCAATGTCACCTGTAAGCAGCTTTCCAGCGAACATAGCTTGAGCGACCGTCCGTCTCACCTCTAATAGTTCGATTCCCAGCAGACGGCAACGCTCCTCGTACGGTGGCAAGGTTTTTGGGTCACGCCAGTTGAGGAAACGAAGAGCATATCTCACAAACTTGCGTTTTTTTTTTTTTTTCCTTTGGTTTGTTTTTTCCGTCGATCTTGTTTTCCGTGCTGAGCACCAATGCTACCGACGTGTCAGGAAGGCAGCTCCCACACCTGGACCCTACCTATCGACCCATCAACTCATGAACCGGGGACCAACGGCGACCGCGGGGACCGAAGGAAGGCGTGATCAGAGATGTTATGCCTCAGAACATCCCGGCGGCGCCGATTGGGATTGAACCCAGGCCTGCTGGGGTGAGAGGTAATCACGCTTACCACTACACCACCGGCGCCGTTGGACAAACTTGCGTTGAACGGATTCAATTCTAGTGATCCAGCTAGAGCCAATCAACGGCGCCGGTGGTGTAGTGGTAAGCGTGATTACCTCTCACCCCAACAGGCCTGGGTTCAATCCCAGTCGGCGCCGCCGGGATGTTCTAAGGCATAACATCTCTGATCACGCCTTCCTTCGGATGGGAAGTAAAGCCGTTGGTCCCCGGTTCATGAGTTGATGGGTCGATAGGTAGGGTCCAGGTGTGGGAGCTGCCTTCCTGACACGTCGGTAGCATTGGTGCTCAGCACGGAAAACAAGATCGACGGAAAAAAACAAACCAAAGGAAAAAAAAAAAAAACGCAGGAGCTAGAGCCAAGATTTAAACACGATGCTTCAGAATCCAATAAATGGAAGAAACGTGGACCTCTCGTACCGTACGTTCCGTTGTATTGTTATTTATAAATCATTTGTCGTTGGGAGCATCTAGTCTAAAAAGGTTAAGTGATGCTCCATTTTCTTCTAGCGGTTGGGACCTGAGCACTAACTCTTGTCCTAGCCCTATATGGCATATGGTTATAGCGCCACTACTCGCTTTCTGAAAAGAGAAGAAGGGAAGGGAAGGAGAGGAAAAGGACTTGGAAAAAGGAAATGTGAAATTCCTTTCCTTATTAGTATTGGTATCGTCAAGTTTTATAAAAACCATATAAATCATTTTGCCTTGGTCGGAGGTATAATTACGACATTTGAATAAGATTGTCTTATCATTTGTTCAGGCTATCATAACAAGCTATGACCGATGTGACGATTGTTAAGCCCTGGTTAAACAAGTTAAATCACGTTCCCGAAAGCAGTCAACAATGTATCCCAAACTGGATCAAGCGTGCACCCTATTTTTCTAAACATTCCGACGCGTTCCGCCCAATAATCATCAATTACGATTTTCTACAATAGTAGCCTGGCATAAATCCTACTGTCTTCGCATCCTGATGGTATCAGAAAGGCGACGTCATTTAAAAAAATCGAAAACAGTAGCGGTTACTGCTTTGCGGAACTCCCGAGTTGTTTGAGAAAGCTCTTTAGCTATTAGCCGAGTCATTCCCGAGAAACATGGAATAAGGCAAAATCCTCTTATAAACAGGAAATCCAAACTTTGCCTGACGAATAAACTTCTAATATTTAAACAAGTTTTTAGACCGGCCATGCTTTACGCTGTGCCAATATGGTCTAGTTGTTGCACTACCAGGAAAAAAGCACTTCAAAGGATTCAGAACAAAATTCTGAAGATGATTTTGAAGTTGCCTCCCTGGTACAGTACTACCGAAGTACATAGAATTTCGAATGTTGAGACTTTAGCACAAATGTCCAACAAAATAATTAATAATTTCAGGCAAAAATCGTTGCAATCCTCAATTGCAACGATTAATTCCCTTTATACTTAGATAAGATTTAGTTTTAGTTTTTAGTTTTAAGATATCAATTGTTATACTGACATGCAGGTTAAAAAACCTGTTTAAAATACTGAATTGCCAAGACATGAACAATGTAAAAACACTTAGATATATATCATAACAATTAAGGCTGGTACGTTACTGCAGTAACTGGAGCACCTAGGTTAAAATGAAATGTAATTTATTTTGAATTTGGAACAAATAAAGAGTTAAAAAAAAAAAAAAAAAAAAAAAAAAAAAAAAAAAAATGGAATAAGGCAACCCGGATTCCTTCCGTTTGGAGTTGACAAACGACCAAAAACTTTTCGAATTCGTGCGAAGGTTCGCTTACGTGCATCTCACGTGTCGATTATAGAGAAAACGATACAGCAATAGAAACAGAGCCTAGTTAAATTAAAATCGAAGTCATCACAAACAGCATTAAAAGCTCTAAGACAGGAACTTAGCGGACTATTAAACCCATAACTAGTCCTGTGACTGGGAATGACAATAAGGGCAGAGTTTCGTAAATGGCGCTGAGGTGCGTTAAGCATAACTTCCTGTAGAAGATTTGGACAGTCGGTGTTGTTCATCAGGATGTCGAATACAACCAACTGTTGCAATCTCAGCCGTCTCACTGATAGCAACTCTAAGTTGATTAAACGGCACCTTTGTTGGTAATCAGGAAGATTCACGGGATCATTCCACGGTAGGTTCCAGAGTGCAAATCGTATGAACAATTTTTGTATACGTTCAATGCGGATCACCTGGGACGTGTGATATGGTGCCCAAACCGGGGCAGCGTATTCCAGAATGCTGCGCACTAAAGCACAAAAGAGTGATTTCAATGCGTACACATCGGTTAGTTAAGAAGAATTACGACGAATAAACCCGAGTACGGAGCAAGCTTTTGCTGTCATGGTGGAAACATGTTCGCTGAATCTAAGTTTAGAGTCAATTATAACTCTCAAGTCGCGAATAAATTGCACACGTTCTAGCGGAGTAGTGTCAATTTGATATTGGTGAGTGAGCGTTGACAAACAGCGACTAAATGTGATCGTTTTGCATTTTGCTCTTTGCACCAGATTGACACTACGTCGATGTGAGCCTGCAGTACAATACAATCGAGTACAGACGCGATAATTCTGAAGATTTGGAGGTCATCAGCATAAAGGAGCTTTCCAGAGGATATTCGAAGGCACAGGTCGTTAATATGGATGACAAAAAGCAAAGGTCCTAACACGCTACCCTGTGGTACGCCAGATGGTATGTCGAACGTATTGGGACGAGACGAGTTCACTTGCACAAATGCCTTTCGACCCGTTAGATATGAGCTTATCCAGTCCGCAATCCAATCCGGAAATCCCATGTGTTTCAGTTTTTCTGTGGCATAGGCATGCGGGACGGTGTCGAACGCTTTCGAAAAGTCGATGTAAATAGAGTCCACCTGGTTGCGACGTTCTATCTCACGGAACAGTACGTTGGTATAGCACAGTAAGTTGGTTGTAGTAGACCGGTGTGGTATGAATCCGGGCTGATACTCAGAGATAATCGGTTTCGCTGCATTCAGCACGACCTTATGCACTAGTGATTCGAGAACCTTTCCCAGACAGCAGAGAATAGAAATCCCTCGATAGTTTACCACATTGTTAAAACTGCATGATTTGTGTACAGGAATCATTGACGCGGTTTTCCATAAACTTGGGAACGTTTTTTGTTCTAACGAACACTTAAACAGTAACGTCAATGGTTCAACCAGAGATGCAGCGCAGTTCTTCACTAATATTGGTGGCAGACCATCGACTCCCGCTCCTTTCGAAGCATCTAATTTCAAGGTTGCAAAGACTCATTTCAGCTAAAATAATGTTTTTCGGAATAATAAAACCAAAAGATGGTATGATGGCATGTTTTACTTGTAACTTACAAGAAGAGGTTACAAAGTATGCGTTGGAAACATAAAACCTGTAAATTTTGCTTTCTATGAGTCACAATCAGCGATTTGCTGATCGCTGAGTGAGTGAGTGAGTGAGTGAGTGAGTTTGTGAAAAATCGCTGATTGTGACTCTCATGAAGTGAAATAAACAGGTTTAATATGTCAAACATATTCTTTGCAACCTCTTCTTGTATCCTACCAATTCAAAATTTGATCATGGCATCTAATTATTTCATAATTTAGAAAAACATTGTTTTAGCTGAAATGAGTCTTTGCAACCTTGTCTAATTTAGCCAACGTACTTAACACTTCGTCACAAAAAAAAACTGAAGATTGGAAGGTGGATATCATAAGATGGCCCGTGTTGGAAACAATCCGGGCGAGGTACAGGAGAAGTTGAACAGAACACACTTTGAAAAAAATACGAAAAAAGATTGGCAGCATCTTCAGGTGTGCTTGCCTTGGAATCACCGTAGATAACGTTATTCGGTGCACGATTGCTAGCCTTTTGCTTTTTAACATACCTCCAGAACATCGACGGATTTTGTTTTAGGTTGGATTCAAGTTTGCGCATGTATACTTGGTAGCTTGAAGAGAGAAGTTCATTATAGGATGATTCAATTAGATGAAGGAAATCTCTGTTCTCGTTCGATTTTTCAACGAAATATCGTTTGCGTGCTTTCCTCAGTCTATTACGCTGATTTCGCAATTCAGCCGTCCACCAAGGCTTCCTGTTGACGCAACTTGAAATACGACGGCGACGAGGAACAATTGAGTGAATAATCTCATACAGCTTGTCATAAAACAAGATAACGTTTGCATCAACAGTGTGTTCATGTAGAAGAAGCTGCCAGTCGATCGACGAAAACGCGGCATAAAGTGAATCAAAGTTGCATTGCCTGAAATCTGGGTCAATTGCATCCGAATCCGCGTCGATTTGGTGGTTTATGGTGACGCTGTGCACATCCACTAGTAAAATAAACGGTGGGTGATGGGCGTCGGTGGATAAGAGTGGAAGTGGTGGCCGCAGTTCTTCAATGACATCTGGAGAATTCGTGATTGCTAGATCTAGTAGTCTACCGTTCGGGTTCGTATAAGAATTCGTAATAAGAATCGACGCAGAGATGGATTCGGTGAGATTGAATTCTTGTTCACTGGAAGCGTTCGAAGGTATAAACCCATTAACGTCCTCATTGAAGCACCATTGCAGATGAGGAAGATTGTAGGTTAGCTCGTTGACTTGTTTGCCTCTAGGTACCAGCTTCACACAGCGCACCGTAGAATTTTCGATGTTGAAGGTTTCGCGGAGGTATTCCAGAACATCTTCTTCAGTCTGCTCGACGTGGAAAGGGGTAATGTAGAATGGTTTCAACACTTCGGTTGTGTCGGTATTGCTTTGCTGCCTTCGACGTTCGTTTCTCATAACAACCCTTAAGCGGTTAGATTGTCCGTGAGGCCCTCGGTTATTTGTCAAGGTAGCTGTTGAGGTAACCGTGGTTCGAGTTCCAGGTGCGGTGATTGATGCGACAGTTGTGCAGTTCTTGGCAGCGGTGTTCATGGTTATTGTAGAGGCGACGGTGCATGTAGCAGTAGAGCTGTTAGTGGTAGCAACAGAAGTGACATTCTCATTCGATCTAGTGACAGTTGTGGCAAGGATAGCAGTTGGAATGGCGGTCGTGGTGGTGGTGAGAGCAGCAGTACGCCTTACAACAGAAGCAGCGCTGGTTTCTGAAGTTATGGGTTCGTCATGTTCACCGAAAATATTCCCTAGCCTAGAATGCAACGAACTATTCAGATTTAACCGATCTATGCTGTGGTAAAAATCAGTGGGAGCACCAGCTGGATGCTGATGGAATCTCAAATCGACATTCGATTCCCTTCTCAGGTGTGGAAATGATAACAAGCTGTCCATGGTCTTCAAATTTTCAGCATACTGTCCAATCCGAAGGTCAATAGAGTCTACTCGTATTGAGAGATCACGCAGTGCTCTGAGTATGTGCGATTCACGATCAACGATTGTTGGGTTAAAGTTAGCTCTGCAAGCATAGCAAAACCACAGTAGACCGACATTGGATGACCATGCCTTGAAGTTGGTAACGTTGAGCCCAGCACAATTGAAGTGGAACAGTCTGTTGCAGACTCCACTGCAGAGAACGTATTTGTCATTACCGTCAATAGGCTCCGAACAAGTATTACAAGCGCTTATGACGATGAGAAATCTCTTCCCGTTGTTTAATGCAGCGCAATATTACGGTGATCCAAGTAAGAATGAAAGCGCCTAGATGTATGCAACGCTCAGGTTACTGAGATGTGCTAGCTTCCAAAGTTTACTGGTAGATGGCGCTTCGGAAGAGAGACAGCGAGTAAGTAGGTATGAGCGATTACGATGATACAATGCGTATTTCACAAAAACACAATTGCATAAAACACTGTGGCACAACTAGGTAAGCAACACTAGATTCCGATATGCTTTGACCAAATATTGCACTAACGAGCGCGTCCGATAGTAAACAGCGCGAAAAAAACAACGAAAAACGGCGAATTAAAATCTGCGACGACAACAAACAAAGAGTGGTGTTGGACAGTGTTGCCAGTGTACGATTGGTGTTGTACTTGAAAGAAAATTTGAGCTCTCTAAGTAGATGGTTGAAGTATAAGCAGTTGAAATTGAATTCAAGTAAAACTAAATTTATGGTAATTTCACGCAATCGAGTAAATGAGAACGTCTCTGTTGTAATTGAAGGTGAGACTAAATATTGATCGTGTTCGTTAGATTCGATATTTTATATAGCGTGATTATTGATGACAAACTTAAGTTCAACTCTCACATTGACAATGTCATCAAGAAAATTGCCAAGAAGTATGGAATTCTATGTCGATTGAAAAACGATTTAACAATTGCCAGTAAAATACAGCTATGCAAATCAATCATCTATCCTCATCTAGACTTTTGCCCTTCTATTTTATTTTTGGCCAATGCAACACAAATATCAAGATTACAGCACTTGCAGAGTTAAATAATGCGTTAGATGTTGAGAAGTAGTAAATTCGCTTTCTCAGTTTTGATGCTGGATGCCTTAGAGTGGTTATCGTTGAAGCAAAGAATTGTATATTTGAGTATGGTGTTAGTTTCTAAAGTAGTTAACGGTTTGCTGCTTCGATATTTACGCGGATGAAATAAGAACACCATATTTCTTAAAATGTGCTTCACAAAATTAATTATATTTTCAAGGAATAAATGTTTTAAATTTGATGGGATTACAAACGTCTAGCAACACTTACATAATTCAAGAGACACTGCATTTCACACGTTAAAACTGTATATTGGACAGTTATCCAGTGATATTTGTATGAATTGACAATTTACGTATCTTGACGACTAGCCGGCGGCGGTGGTGTAGTGGTAAGTGTGACTGCTTTTTAACACCGCAATGGGTCTGGGTTCAATCCCAGCCGAGGTCGGTGAGATTTTTCTGAGGCATAAAAATCTCTGGTCACGTCTTCCTTCGGAAGGGAAGTAAAGCCGTTGGTCCCGGCCCATGTGTGTTGTGAATGGGTGCGATATCCTACGCAGGTGTGGAAGCTGCCTTCCTGCACATTCGATTGCCGTCAATGGATGGCAATCGATGTCCGTCGGTGATTGGCACTAGATTGCGGAACAGAGACCGATGTTAAATAAAGGAAAGTATCTTGACGAATTTTGTAACGCATCATTTTCTTGGCCACGATGTAAATGATGATTATATAAACCGTGAAGCTTGTGGTAACATTTTGCTGCTTCTCATTGGATTTAAAAATGTATGCACTTAACATCAAAGTTGCACGGTCGTATGTATTCTCCTACGATACCAAATGAAACCAATTTTTGATGCAATAAGTTTAAAAAATAAAAGTTATCATACAAACAAATGGCACCTAAATTAAACATGCATATTGAACATATGACAATTTTGAAATTGTATTTCAGGAATTATTGCTTGGTGGCAGGTAATCACATAAAAAAAAAGCAACATAAAATGTAATTTATTATTAGAATATTTACCATTCAGAGTTGTTTCTAAATATATAATGAAACATGCTCCATTCCAAGTTGAACTTTAAGAAAGGTGAAATATACTCCGATATCTGATTAGTTGTTCCGTTACCAATTGCATTCGCATCCAGTGCTTTTCCGTAATTGGAAATATGGCCCCAGGTCACACGCTTCCATTTGGTAAAGTCGAAACAAATAAATTGTTCAGATCAACAGTCATCATAATATCCTTTGTCTTCCAACGGCAATGACAAAAATGCCGACCGAGCTGCAGGCAATAAAGCACCAGAACAATAGCGTCTTTAGACTAAATCGATGAACTTACAAAAGGTCCTATCCGATTTTGGTCTTCATCAACTTTCTCTTTTGCTACCCATGGCTATGCAAACACATTTGTTGCTATTTTTGTCTCGTAGTTAGATAAAAAAAAAAGTTCTGAAGGCGCTGTGGGTAAAGCCGTAGTGATCGGTCGTGTTTTGAAATAGCTCCGGGTCTGATGCGTGCTTAGTTAAGTTAAATTAGTTTTTCGCTACATTTTGTTCTTGAATGAGCTATGAGTTTTTTGTGGAACGGTTTTATTAGCTGCAAGCCCCGTGGTGATGGTTTGATCTTATGGAATTGGGTATTTGCAAACGAATTTGTTCTTGAATTGCTGCTGCGAGTGTGTTTCATTTGTGTGATGAGTCGATGTTGTTTTCATGGTAGTGTGGTATGTGCTTGAGAAGCATGGAGCGTACCCGTTCGGTCATGCAGTGTTTGGACTTGGCTCTTGGCTGGTTGGAGCGAGCGATGGTTATGAGGGTGCCGGCCGGGAATAAGTGGAGTGATATGGAAAAGGGGTTGGTCGTATCTGATCGAGTTGCTTTTAATTTTTGGAATGGGTTTTGTTTGGTGATGGTCACATTGTGTTAGTTTTTAGTCGCGTACGCGATCATTTGGTTTGATTTAATAAGTTTTTGAAAATAGGTTTTATTTTGTTGCTGAGGTGCTTGGTGTGCTCTCGCTTCCCTTTGTTACCCGGTACGAGTTTGGCTACGATGATTTATTGTTCGCTTTTTGCGATGGTTCGATCATGCCCTTGCTTGGCCTTTGGTTGATCGGAGTGAAAGTGCCAGCAAAGAAAAAATGAAACGGTATGGAAGTTAATCATTGTGCGACAATGCGGCATTGAATAGAAGAAAGTGTGTGCGAAATGATGATTACTCATGTCAGTTTGGCGGTGGTTAACGTGGAGGATGATTCGAGGCCCGTTTGCATTCAGAGTCTTGGAGAGCGGGTCCGGCCGTGCGTGTCGTCTATTTAGTTCTCCCGCTTTTTTGTGATGTTAAACTCGTCGTTGCATGGGAGCAGGGGGGATTTCGGGGGGGGGGGGGGGGGGCAATGAGTTTGCCAGATCTATTCACTGACATTGGTTTTCCTTATACAAAATGTATACATTTGGTATATGTTGAACGGGTTCTGGCTCAATTCCTACAATTTCTGAATCAAATGAGTTCAAAGTGTGTGGTGAGTTTGTTCCATTTGAAAAACATTCTTGTAAACTTTTCGCGCGTTCTTTTTGTACCTTAAGTTTAGCTTTTGCTCATTTTGAAACATAATTTGGAATTCTGGAAAACATGTTTCGCAAGGTTCGTTTCTAGATCAAATGAAAGTAAAGTTGTTTCTATTTTTATTCGTTGCGAAAAATGTGAAGACTTTACAGCAGCGGCGCCGGTGGTGTAGTGGTAAGCGTGATTACCTCTCACCCCAGCAGGCCTGGGTTCAATCCCAGTCGGCGCGGCCGGGATGTTCTGAGGCATAACATCTCTGATCAAGGGAAGTAAAGCCGTTGGTCCCCGGTTCATGAGTTGTGATGGGTCGATAGGTAGAGTCCAGGTGTGGGAGCTGCCTTCCTGGCGTCGGTAGCATTGGTGCTCAGCACGGAAAACAAGATCGACGGAAAACAAACCAAAGGAAAAAAAATGAAGACTTTATATTGTGTTCCCATGTTACGTATACTAACTAAAATAATGAACATTGCATAAAAGTTGAATTATTGAATAATTAAAATCGAACACATCTCTGTAATTCAACAAACCATTTGCCAAAACAAACCTTGCTGCATACCCAACCCTTTTATTCTACATCCCAGTGATTTCTCGGGCAAGTGCAGAGGATTTCTCGACATCCAACAAAGCAAGTATCACGTCAAAACATTCCTACCCAATTCTTTCTTAACCTGCATTCGGACACGGCCGGCACTGGAATTGCGGAATATTGCTCGTCCCAAGCATCATCTGTTGTGTTCTTTGTGTAATTATAGCTGATCTGGCAATAACGGAATAGCATCCACGGGCTGTCAATCATGCTCATGTTGCAGTTAGATAGAAAAAGTTCTTACCTACACGGCGAAAGAGAACGTCCCATATTTGAGTTTAGTTCACTCAGAATCGCTAAAAGTGCAGGTACTCAGCGATGAGTAAATTTGCCTTATGTTTTTCTGAGGAAAATCTCAAAAATCTGCCGGCAAACGAGGAAAATTGACGAAAATTTTACTCAGTCTAGGAGTAGTACGAATAGACTGAGTGAATCCAATCTTTTCTTTTCACATATTCTGGAAGGTTTTCCTGGACAAACCTGGAAAAACCTGGAAAACATGAAGAAAAATTACTCATCGCTGAATTCCTGTACTTTATGTGATTTATGAGTTAACTAAACTCAAATTTCGGTCGTTCTCATTCGCCTTAACAATAAAAAACAACAGGGAATGTTTTTGAAGCTGAATAAATAACGAAATCCGAGAGGTGTAACTGCTGCTGGCAGTTTCGACAACAACTGAAAGCGAACTGTAAGTTAACAGTATGTTTCTTGAATGGAATTGTAGTTTAGCATAATCACATTTTCATATAATAATCGATAGGGTTGGTCCTTATGGGCCTGTAATTGCCCCTATCATAAATTTGCTTCATTCATTGTCATTTACTCTTGTTCTCAGGCCTGTCACTAATTTTCTCAAAAGTTCTCTTGGAAATTGAATCTGAAAGTACACTTTTAATGATTCATCTGAATCAAAGCTTTCACGTTAAATCATTGATAGTGTTTACCTACAGCTATCCTGGCAAAATCCAATTAATTTGCAGAGTCCCCGAGTATCAAATCTTAGGCGTTTATACAGTAATTACCCTATTTGGCAGCCCCTTCGAACATCAGACATTTATCTGTATTTCATTCATCTTCAAGATAAGGTAAGGGCAGGGTTACCAAAACTACAGATAATTCTGTATTTCAACAGATTTTTAAGAGTTTTTAAAACCAAGAATCTGATTTCGCAGATTACAGATTTTTAGGATTTAAACAGTTCACACAGATTTTTAAAATATGATCAAACATTTAAAAAAAATAAACTTAAGATGATCAAAAACAAAACATTGTGTTCACTTATTCACTTATCACGCTTTTTTTGCGGTATTAAAAAGGATAATGGGAATTGTCAGAGGTCAATCACTTTTCAAATCAATTTTTTAAATTATCATCACAAATTTTCTGGACAAAAACTAAGATGCAAAGATTTTTTTGTGCAAAAACACAGATTAACTTTTGGCAACCCTGGGTAAGATGAGGGGGGGGGGGGGTTTCTGCGGTTGTCTACGATTCAGGGAGAGGGGATTCTAAAACCTCTCAAAAACAGTCCACGTAGTTTATGAACAGCTTTTAAGATCGCTAAAAAAGCGTATGAGTTTTGGAAAGCATTACTGCCCATAAATGAGGAATTGGCTAATGTGTCTGAAACACGAAATCGAGAAAAATGCAACTATAACATTTTTGTGGGTTGAATAAGGTTTACTAGATAGAATTAGCTTTTGAAATGTTCATAAGTATATTTTCCTATGCCGGAAGCATGCCGTTGAATAAAAACGATGAAAAATTGAGCCAATTACCTTAAATGCTTATGTTTAATCACAGTAGCCATTTTTTCATTTACAAAGCCGAGGAAATTTGTCAAATGGTCATCTGTTTGTGTAACGTGTATACGTTCTCATGTATCGCGATGTGAATTCCTGCTATATATGGCTTTAAATTAACAATACGGAACCACAAGTGAAAGTGTTCAGATACCATCTGAAAGATCGCAGAACGTTTGTGCTACACTGTTAACAAAAGGAATCAAGCTTACACGTAAACAAGGTATAATTAAAGAAAATTGTACCGTTGTTGCCTCCCGCGAAAAATGTACTGATATAATCTTACAACCCACTATGAAAAATCTGATGAAGAATCATAAAATTGATATTTATATGTTTATTTTTGAAATGTTTACCATTTACATTTCCCTTCCACTTTCCATTTATTATGCCTGAATAAATCTGTTATAAATAAATGAAAATATCAATTCCATGATACACTTCAATAAAAACTCTTGTGAAAAATATCTGAACCTTTCACATCGATTTAAAAAAAAATAATTATAAAAGTTTAACATGTTTTTAAACTTAAATCATTCACAAACTGATGCCTCTGACCATTTGACTATAAGACCGTCTTACTTGATGCTCATAAAATTCCCTATTAAAACACAATGGTTGCTGCGCTCGGTTTCAGGCTCATCATGCACATTAGACAATTTATTATTTAAATTGCACATTAGCCATCTAGTTTTTCAAGTCGTTATCCTCGTAAATTATTTTGATTTGGAAATTTTGTGCAGTGAGAACTTGACAAGAGTGCCATCTATCAAGTAACACCATTTTCTCGATTTTAACATAAATGGCATATTAGCCAATTCCTCAATTATGGGCAGATTAGATCAGAATTTCGAAAAGGTAGGCTGACAAAATCGAATCATTACTGTAATATACCATTATCATAGCCCGGCTGTTTACATTTCATTATGAAGTACCCTCGAAAAGCAGAGGCAGTGAAGCTGTGAATTGTAATTAATTTCCAATTTCTAAGCTTGCCTCAAAGTGGCAAAAAATAATTAAATTTTGCTCCACACAGTGCGCGTCCATTGACCTTCTTTGCCGCAACAAGTTCACATCGGGGTTGGGGCTACGATTGAGCCACGAGTTTTCTTTCCTTAGGTGTAAACTGCTTTTTGATGTTTGTCCCTGACTCCTCCCCTACGGTGTAGGCGCCCACCTTCATTCCTGGGATCGGCAACGAGGAGGCCGAAGGGTCGTTTGAGAAAATAATTCCTTCCTTACTCCGTAGCACTACGATTCTTCTATTGAAACGGAAATAATAGAACGACATTTTTGTTGCGAATTTGCTCTTTTGTTGGGTAAATATTTGCCCTTCGTCTGGACTGACAACAAAGAAATCGTTTACAGGATGCCAGGTGCCCACAGTGCTCGTAAATGTATTGAATCGCGGCATAAATAACTCCTCCGGGTTGTATTACCCAAGTAATTGCAAGTTTTATCCTGGTTTTAATGCATTCAACAAGTCTAAATCATGGTCTACAGACCCCTAATTAAACCAACATTGTTTTTTTTCTGTTCGGGACCTAACACCACTGTGACCAGTAATTTGATCTATGGTAGTATATCCCGTGTCCTTAGTTTAGTGCATGTTGTATTTCTCCATCACTGTTGAGAAATGATGAAGTAATTGATTATTTTAAGAGTTGCCATTCTTGCATTTATTGCAAGGATCGTACTCTAATTGAAAGGTCCCGCTATTTATACCCTTCGGAGTGTTTAAACACCCTCAGTCAAAATTGGATAAGCAACCAAATATATAAACTGCTATAGAACTTAGTGTTTCTTGCCAGGGGTAAACAAAATCCTAGAGCGCTCAATTTTGACTAAACGATGCTCTGAAACATTATGTACACTCATGCTACAAACTAGTTCTTGATTCTTTGAGAATTAACTTACGAGGGGGGTAATAGTGACGATACCTTACTATAAAATCAACTGTTTTGAAATAAACAAATCAAGGATGAATATTCAAACAATCGTTAGAACTTTTATAAACAATTGCATCAAACGTCAATTTGAAGAAACTAGCAAACTCGTCCACGTAAACTAACATCAGGAGTTAAAAACGGCATTGGATTTAAACCGTTATACCAAATGTGAAAGTTATACAATTAAGTAACGAATGGTGTCTCAACTGGGTTTAAAGTGACTCTTTTTTATCTTTTTTATCTATATTTAATCTCTAAAAAAATACCATGCATTTTTAGCTGCTCCTCTGTGATTGAACAGAGCTAATGCACTTGCACAAAGAACCAGAAAAAGGAAACAGTATTTTTTTCTACATATAGGGTAAATTATGTCTTCGGCACCCATTGACAGTTTTCGGCAATCACAATTTAAATGTTAATGTGGCTGTATTTGCTTGCCAAACCACTTCACTGAATGTATTTAAACGATTCCTTAGTCTTTCATCTTCAATCTGATTACATTTTTACGACTGAGCAAAGCTGTTATGTCAGATTTTTCTTCAAATGAAATATACGCTTTAAAAAATACGGTTGATTTCGAGTTGCCGATAATACAACAGTTGGTTAACACACAGCTCAAATTGAAAGGTTGCCGAAGAAAAAGAGGCTGCCGACAATAGTCACACTCACCTGAGAAGTTTGGAGCGTTGTAAAAACGTTTTCAAACGATTTTGGACAATTCTGTCGATTGTAATGGATAGAATAGCAAGCAGCAGATAAATGTAAACAAACAATCAAACACATATGTGTGCGTGACGCTGAAAAATTTCTAATAGAAGTGCGAACGCAGCTTAGACTGCCGAGAATACGTAAAATCCCCTATATAAAAAAAAACTACGAATTATTATATTTTAAAATGCAAAATGTACTAATTCTGTAGTATCTAATCTCATTCGATTAAATTGAAATGCATCCGTTTGATTTTTCACGTGTGCACAAAAACTAAAAGAAGACCAAAACATCTCCGGGCAAAATTCCACTCTCACAAAAGAGTTGACAAGTTAGAGCCAAGGCAGAACAACAAATCAAGCAATCCCGAGAGTGTAAATTGTCGTTCTACCAGTGATGGCAGTTCAGAGGGTGGAAGATCCGGGAGGTCACAACATGTAAGACATTATCACAGTAAGAAAAAAGTACCCTGTGGGCAGTTCAATTTTACCTACTTTTGACTTGTTTGGTTCCTTTACTCTTTCAAATGTTGTCAAAAACGGAAGAGTAAAACCGATGGATGTGCATTTGTTTGAGTAACGGGGACACTCTCGAGTCCCTTTGAACCTTACGGTAAGGTGATGGACTTTCGTGTCTGTTATTTAATATAATGTTAGAAGGTGTGATCAGAAGAGGTGGGATAAACACGAGTGGCACGGGCTTCAGGAAATTCATCCAGCTTCTTGGCTTCACCGATGACATCGACATTATGACACCGAAATTTGAGACGATGGCGCAGACGTACATGCGACTGAAGGCTGAATCTAGGCGGATTGGACATGCCATCAACGCATTGAAGACGAAATATATGAAAGGAAGAGATTCTAGGGAAGACAATGTTAGCCTCCCACCCGAGTTCAGATTGACGGTGACGAAATCGAGGTGGTCGAAGAGATCGTGTATTTGGGCCCAATAGTGACCGCCAAAAATCATACCAGCAGAGAAATTCATAGACGTATTATGGTATGGAATCGTGCCTACTTTGGAATAAAATTTCTTCTTTTTTTCTTCTTTCCTTTATTTAACGTTGGTCTCTGTTCCGTAATCTAGTTCCAATCACCGACGGACATCGATTGCCATCCATTGACGACAATCGAATGTGCAGGAAGGCAGCTTCCACACCGGCGTAGGATAACACACCCATTCAAACACACATGGGTCGGGACCAACGGCTTTACTTCCCTTCCGAAGGAAGACGTGACCAGAGATTTTTATGCCTCAGAAAAATCACACCGACCTCGGCTGGGATTGAACCCAGACCCATCGAGGTGTTAGAAAGTAGTCACGCTTACCACTACACCACCGGCGCCGACTTGGAATAAAATTTGCCGAGGGACAAAATTGACTATCTACAAGACGCTGATTAGACCGGTTTTCCTCTATGGCCTCGAGACCTGGACTATGCTCATGGAGGACCAACGAGCCCTTGGTGATTTTTAACGGAAGGTGTTGTGGGCCATCTCCGGTGGAGTGCAGATGAAAGAATTGCACCAGCTGCTGGGAGAACCATTAATCGTCTACAATGCAAAAAATGGGCGATTACGGTGAGCTGGGCACGTAAGAATGCCGCACGATAACCCAGTGAAAATGGTACTCGAAAGCGACCCAACAGGATCGACCAAGTATTGCTCTGTTAGAAAAACTGTCACTTCTCAAGTAACACATAAAACATCTTTTTGAAAAATAATTAGAACGGCTTGTTATATAAATGTATTATAAGTGATGCAGAAAACATCCCACGTTATATATGAGGTTTATAGATGTTTTCTTCATACTTCCTAGATTCAACATTTTCCAAAATAGTTTTCTTTTGTTTTTATCTTTAAATGTTATTTAAACGTGCATCCTACTGTTTTAATACCACTATAAAACTTGCCGTATACAAACTTTATCTTAGTTGAAATTATAAAGTTCTTGAAGAGATTCTGAACTTTCCAGATTGACGTAAACATTGACGGCGCCATTGAGCCGGACTGTCTCTTCACGCAGTGATTGACAGTTTCTTATGAGGTATTCGGAGGTTTGTTATAAAGAAAGTGGAAAACACTTGTTTATGACATCTCATAAATTAATATAACTGAAAATGTGCAGGTTGACTTATAAGGAGTTGAAAATACTTTAAAACATCTACCATCTTTATGACGGATCGAAAGCGTGTTGAACGAGAATATAATTTTCATGCCATTGGCAAGAACATGATAGATACTTATAGCAAACCTCTCATCAAGCGGAGTTGGTCTAGTCAGGAAGTAAAAGGTCTACCACGCCAAGGATCAGTGATCGAATCCCATGCTCAAGTTTTTTTTTATTGTTTTTTTTTGCCGCTGGTTTTTATGATGTTTCCAAAACATGTTTTAAGTACCAGTATTTAGTTGTATAAGCTCCGCGTCTTGCGCTTTTTAGGTTATATAAATGTATTAAATGACGTATATTACAGTATTATTGATTCTTTACGTAAGTCATTAAAAAGTATTTTTAACTTCTTTATGACAAGCCGTGTTGCTTGGGTTGTGAAAGTGTCAATTCAAGCCGAAAAATAAGTTAGATCCTAACTAACATTGATTGATTCTCTTCATCGACTGTGTGCTGAAAAAACCTGACATTTTTTTTTACATCGCCATAAGCATGCAAAGAGAAAATCGACTAAGACAATCGGTCAATGTTGTTTAGGATATAATCCATTGCCTTTTTTATAGCAATGATCACAGGTTTCTCCAAATTCCTTCATAAAAAGTCAGCAACATGGCTGTCCTAGCGATAGAATACCGTGATGATACCAAACGTAGGATCTAATAATCAAATGATTAAAGCTTGCCACCCTGAGCTGATGAAAATTAATGCCACAATCAGGGACGTTTACTACCATTGTGCGCCAGGATCCTCCGGGAAGGTGAGGCGAATGATTGATTGCTACTTCTTACGAACGGGGTTACTTCTCCCAGAGTGAAGTACACGTTGCACGGAAAGAAGTATTGTGAAGCCTCTCGGGTAATCCGATCTTTAATAGATTTTCTCAAAAGCATTTTCCTTTGGGGCGGGGCGTAAACAATAAAGGATGAGACAAGTTAAACAGAACCGATTTCAATTTAATCGTTCAATATTGACAGTGACCTAATTTTATTATCTTTTCTTTTTTTACAGGTGAGTGCATCCATGAGGTTATTCCAAGGTTTACATTTACAATCAATGCAGGTTAAACGTTGATCACATACAGATTCTGTTCTATAAAAATTTGGGTAAAATTTTACAAAACTAAACTACATCAAGTTGATTTGACTATATTGGCGACCTAATGTGTACACTTTTGCATGATCTACGCAGAAAGCTGCTAAACAAGCATTCCTGCAACGCTCTCGGAAACGGTTTCAATCCAACCTTCGCTTGAATAGCTGTCGAACTTACGTCTTGAACTTTTTTTTCAGAACACATAATCTCATGCTCGTGATTCAGTGGAGTCAAACATTTTCTTAAATAAGCGTTAAATTATCATAAAATTTGATCTTCTTTTCTGTGACTTAAATAACAGAAATTTCAATGATTTCAATAATAAAATCAATAAATAAATTTGTTTAATTTTATTGCGACCAACCTTTATGGAGTATGCTATGCAGTAAAAAATGTGGGAACTAGGTTTCCGTCCACGTATAGAATGGCTTAAATTGTGACCTTACTCGTTGCTGTCGATTGCCACTGTGCGCAGGCAGAAATGTTGGTCAGTGTTGATCAACATAATTTCTTTTACACCAAAATTAAGTAGAAATTAAAGTCAATCATAAAATATAAACCTACATGAGAAAAATTTCGACATGACAATCTTCTCTTGGTCCAAAGCAAACAGTGAGCTACATTCGTTAATACATGTTCATTATCGCCTTTGTTGATGTCAATATTTAATTTCAATTTCATCACGGAGGCTGGATTTTCATCATCAAATAAAACAAACCGATTTTAACCTGGCACAAATAAAACGATGTAGAACGATTTTCATAGCTCAGATTCTAGTTGTCCATGTAAATATCACTTGGTGCAAATAAGAAAACATCAAGAAGATACGTCGATTATGGTTCATAGAAAAGGAAGACTCTGAATACCTGCTAGGTATGCTGTTACTCCCAGCCAAGTAGTTGTTGCTTTGTGTCGCCGCCAAAAGCTACTTTCTTCTCCGGTTAGGGAGAGTCTTTCGCTTACTAGGTCAGACACTGTTTCTCGATTCTAGGAGCTACTTTTTTCTCCGGTTAAGGAGAGAAGTTTTCACTTCCAAGTCAAGAGTTCTTCTAGGAGCTACTTTTTTCTCCGGTTAAGGAGAGAAGTTTTCACTTCTAGGCCGAAAGTTCTTTCGGATTCAAAAAAGAGAAGAATCTGGAGTAACCTACGAAACTTAATTTTATTCAACAAAATTGTACAAAGTGATCTTACGGCTACGTGTTGCATTAGCAACTTATAATTATGTAAAACTTTTACATGATTTGTCCAGGGTTTTACATATCCCTTTCAATACCGGACTTTTGACCTAATTTTGCCTATTCTATTAGCTAGGATTTCGATCGCCCTTGAAAGGGTAAATTTGTGTTATTTGGATCTTATATACTATGCCCTCTCAGATCTGGGATTTCTCGGGTTATCTTGTAAGTTTATTTCTTTTTGTAACTCAGATCTGATATGGCTCTACAAATAAGAATGAGACATTTGTAACGTTTAAACATTATAATTATATCCTTCGTTAAGGATAAACAGAGAGGGAAAGCTAAACGTAACCTAGATGCGCAAGCATGCCATGCGTGGGCGTGTTTATCCTACTTGAACGCAGAAACGTTCCTAAGTAAATACTGCAGTTAGATTATGTAAAACGAGCTCTCGCTCCTTTTGCCCTACTTTTCATTTCATATTCTTGGCCTTGGTATCAACGTCAGCTAGGGCGGGTGCACGACGTTAGGCATACGGTCGTTAGGCATACGGACGTTAGGCATACGGTCGTTAGGCATACGGACGTTAGGCATAATGTACGATAGGCATAATGGACGTTGGGCATAAAGGACGTTAGGCATAATGGACGTTAGGCATAATCTACCGGATGAATTCCAGAAGGATGATAATGGAGACCGTCTATTGATTGTTGACTTCGGTGACAATAATGAAAGAGCCTTAATTTTTGGAACTCATGAACGACGTCTTGGACAGGCAAAGTATTGGGTTACAGATGGTACGTTTGCCACGGTTCCTTGTTTGTTTCGGCAACTCGTCACTGTTCATGGAAGTATCGCTCCCTCACATCAGCAGACGGTTCCGCTAGTTTTCATTCTGATGACAACAAAATCAGAATCGTTGTATCGAAAAGTATGGCAGGAAATCCTGGAAGCAGCAGGTATGTTTTTTTGTTATTGAATGAAAAACCACAGAATTAACCATTCTTGATTTCATGAGCTGTTCTTTGGCATCATATTTTATTCAACCTTGGCTGTTTTTTTGTTATTGAATGAAAAATCACAGAATTTACCATTCTTTATTTCATGAGCTGTTCTTTGAGGAAAACCGTTTCTTCTTTGACTTTTGCAATATGTGTGTAAGAATATATTACAACAAATGTGTGATTTTTTTATTTCTAGATGCGATTGATTTCAAGATATAGTTCAAAACTAAGCTGAGTTTTCATTGTAAGATTACTTAACCACTATCGCTACTAATCATGGATCTAAGTAAATATGTAGATACGTCACTTATGAAATGATAAATAATGGATTCCAAACTGTGCTTATTAAATAAACTATGTTTGTTTAACTTGTATCATTTTTTATTCAACGCTAAGCCTAATTTAAGCATTGTTTACAGGTTTACAGGTTAAGCAGGTTTCTAGAGTTGCACAGCAGCAAGGTATTTTATGCCTAACGTCCATTATGCCTAACGTATATAATGCCTAACGTCCATTATGCCTAATGACTTTATGCCTAACGTCCATTATGCCTAACGTCCGTATGCCTAACGTCCGTATGCCTAACGTATTTATGCCTAATGGGGTACACTCAGCTAGGGCTATGCAAACGGGATGCAACTGTGAGTATCTTATGGTTTTGGTTTGAAATTAATTGCCTCGCGGTAACACTTTGATTTTAAATGTACTACCTGGCTGGGAAAATGCTTTTGGTCATTCCATGCCGGTCGCTTCACATATAAATGATACGACATACTGATAAAGCAATATATTTTTCCTAGATTTTGTTTTCCGTCTACTCCCACACCTGGACCCTACCTATCGACCCATCAACTCATGAACCGGGGACCAACGGCTTTACTCCCTCGTGATCAGAGATGTTATGCCTCAGAACATCCCGGCGGTGCCGACTGGGATTGAACCCAGGCCTGTTGGGGTGAGAGGTAATCACGCTTAGCACTACACCACCGGTGCCGCTTCTGAAGCAATATTTTGAACTGGGAATATATCACAATAGATCACAGTAACGCAGTGAATAATACATCCCAGACGGAATAAATAATGGGAAGCAATTTGAAAGGTTGATCAATTTCACCCCATATCGATATTTAAGAATTGATTTTTCAAAAATTTCTTCTGTTGAATAGGAATAAGTTCATGTTTTGAGAATAATGAACTATTTGTATCGTAAATCATATTTCAACCCTCCTTTGCGCTCTCCCCATCCATAACATTGTAAATCTTCAATAACCTCGAGACGTCCGCGAGTATTCGCTTCAATTTCTTTAACTCTAGATTAAAGACATTAATTATGCATAAAGCAAATGATAACGTGGCTCGGCCTGTGGCCATGTGGCCTGTGCAAAAAAAACCTCAAAATAATCATTCTACAGAGTTAGAGAGTTCTTAAAGTTACTGATTTTAATATCATTAGAAGGTTAATAACCTTTTGGGTTGAATTTTATTTTGATATTAATAATAAATAGCAATCAATTTGCCCCCGGTTGACAGTAGGACTATATATAAAAAATGGGACAGGTCAATTTGAGACGAAACTGTTGAGTGTAGCATTTTTATGTCTTGTAGAATGTTTCTTCATTTTATGAATACTTTGTTTTTAGTAGCAACAATGTTTGCTTAAGGGTATGCACTCAGATAAAAAGAGTATAATTTTTATGTCTTGTTAAAATTGATGAACATTTATGGAATCATTGTGGATGGAGTTATTTTATGAAAATTTTTCCAAGACAAAACTCTATATCTCTCAAGTGGATGTGGTTATATGTAGGGGCCAGGTGCGAGAGCTTATAAACAAAAGAAGAATTGTAAGCGAATCCATTTTAACCTGCCATCATCTGTACACCGAGGCAAAAGAACCACTTATGAGAACCACTTATGAATTTAAGCCACAAGAAATCGATATGAATTTCATAGCTTTGCCTTATGAAAAAAATGTCGACAAAAAATAATCAAACGGAGCAGACTGGAACCGCACCATGCACGTTGACTTAACGCACTCTGTGTCTGGACCACTCATTTGACAACAGTTGGTTAAATGAAATGGCTAAAGGCGTGTGTTGGACGAAAATCTTGCATGTGTCGCGTTTATGAAATTCATATTTATCGTTCTTATGTTGAGCCGTATGAAATTATTTAACTTATGTCAAACAACATGGTAATCTGTTTAGGGGGAGCGGGGAACAATAAAACATATATTTAAAAAATGATAAACTAAACTTGAAATCAGGAGTTATACGCAAACTTTAAAGATTATTTCAACCCTTTTGCATTATTTTTATCATGGAATCTACTTGCATGCATCTTCAACCAAGTAACAAATAAAACTACCCGAATTTCCAAATATGTTGATAACTTAAGACATTTTAAAATTTATTAAACTCCAAGAAATCTCTAAATTCAGAAAATTGTTAAAACTTTTAGATTTGAAATGATTTCTAAATCTAAGGGTTTTAAAATATTATTACCTAAAAGGACAATAAAATGGAATTAACATCATTAACATCAAATGTAAGAGTGTATTTCTTACATCCTCTGTATATGTTTCTTACAGCAAATGTTGGACAATCGTACTATGGACTGTATCATACAAGCTAGTTGTTTCAGAATAAATGTTTTCGTGTAAAACCTTAACCAGATGTTTTTCTAGCCATAGTGCAGTTGGAGAAATAAAGATTGTTTGAAAAATTTAATCTAACCAATCATGTTTGTATTACTTCATTCGTGAAGTTAATGATTTACACATCTCCAAGCTTAACGTAAACTATCAGATCGTATCGTATAAAATGACCACTGTAAGTCTGATATTTATCACCTCGAACTATATTTTTTTAAACCGTCCAACGATCCCATTACCGAAATTTTACACAAATCGGTAAATGATTCTTACATGATTTGGTCGGAACCTTGAACACTGCCCTCCCTCTCTTTAACATATCCACATGGTTATGGATACTTCCGAAATAGATTTTTTTTTCTCCAATACCTCCTACCGAAAGCAATCGAACTGAATGGTTCATAAGATTGAAACGTGGAAAGTAAGTAATTGTCTTGATAACATTGTCAATGTGAGAGTGGAACTTCAGTTTGACATCAAGAATCATGCCAAGATATACCCCAATAAAACATCATCTTAATCATAGGCTAACAAATCCAGCATTTTTCTTCGTTTAGAAGCCTCACAAACTAAAAAGAAACAGCATCCAAAAATTAACCTAATATGTGATTTTAGGTTTTGTCCGACTTTTGTATAGAGGCCCGGTACTGTATAGCTGTTCGATTTTTTTTTCAAGGAATCAAACTTTTGCTTAACTAATTGATTGGTACACGTTTCAAGGCGTTAGTAAAACAGCTGCAAATTCATCTAAACTGCCGGCTACGAATGGACAATGCACGCTTCTCTCAACAAGATTCGAAACAACCTGTTTCGAATATATCCTTCATAACTTCAATTTTACATAATCATTATTTTTATGATTGATAATCCCCAAGTAACAATTCAAGCTGACCCAAGCAACAATTCAAGCTGAACAGTAAGAACAGAAGCTGATTATTGTTTGATTTAAGGTGTACAAAACTGATTAACAGCAGGCTGAATATATAGTTGATTAGTAGTTCATGAAGATAATTGTATCCCCATTATTCAACTTCAATAACTTAGCTGATCTACACGCAAACCAAAAATCTATTACAATGAATGTTAGTTCCGTTTCCTATCATCCTCTGTTCATGAACATCACAACGAATGTTTGAAATCGACCATGCAGGCGATGTAATGGTTTTTTGTCTTTTTTATTTCGTGTTCTATCTACGCTTTCGACTATACCAGTAAACTTGTAGAACGACGTACATTGCAGAACAATGTAGAACGACGCACACACTTGCCTCGGATCTCTCCAGCAGAAAAAGCATAAGAAGTCGAGTATGCGAGAAAATGAGCGCTTCATGTTTGCTTTTAGGCTACCCAAATTCAGAAGCATGGAGAAAGCAGTGGAGAAAGTACAGGTCTGATAATCGCAACGTTCGTGGTTTGAGTCCCGTCGGTGTGAGGTTTGGACCGTATCCCACCGGAATCACCCAACCCTTTTGGAGAGCAGGCACAACCTACCTATTCAACTGCACTGCGACGAAAGAGGACGAACGAGATACTTGCTGATTGAAGCGTCGTTGGGTTGTCAGATTAAAGAGGATGAATAGATTCATCCTGTTCATCCAGTTGACAGCTCGTCGAGGGGTTCATCGATGGATATTGCACTATGACTGAATGGTAATCCATTCAGTCAATTGTGCACCTCACATCCCACTCCTTCTCTCAAGAAAAACGAGAAAAAAAAATCGCTGGTGCTCATAGCTTTAGGGTGCTTGTTTTTCTTTAAATAATATCAGTCCATTTCAACAGCCTATATTGTCTGTGATGTTGACCCCATGATACCTGCACAAAGTTCATTTTTTCTTTAATATCTGATACACCGCAACTTCTTCAGCCAACTGGATTCCCAAAAAAATGGAAATCTAGCTGCGGATGACAAATGGCAAACCATAACGCTACCATAGAGGTAACTATAAGACCAGAAGGTCCCGAAGAAACGTGCTCAACGTTTTTTTTTTAAATCTGAACTTTTGGAAATGATTTCTAGTAATCAAACATCAAGATTTCTGAGAATTTTGCATTCTTGTCAGTTTTTATAACTTGCTTTCTAATCTTCAATGCCTTAAATTCAAACTCTCCTCAAAATTCACGCATGCCATTGCAGAAGTGCCAAATCTGTTTTTGAAATATAATGCATCCAAAGAAGTGAAGTATATCTTTCATTAAAACGATATTTGAATAAATCTGTACACTGGAGTAGTTACTGCTACCGGATGGCTGTAAATTTATTCAGAGAAATTCCAATCGATTTATTGCAATAAATTGTCCTATTCCCTCGTCTTAACAAATATAAAGTTAAAACAGAATCTGTGGATAAAATCTGGGTCTTTTTTTTTGCAATAAAACTCCTTGATAGGAATAACTCAATCAAAAAGAAAATATTGATGACTTTAGCATTTGCTGCACATATACTAACAAATACTGTAGCCACTAAGTCAGCAAAAGCTTCATGAGATTCTTGTTCTTCTTCTTATTCGCATTTCAAGCTAATTGCTTAGCGCATATTAGCTTACTGTGTGCTCTCAACTTAGTGTTCTAAATGCACTTCCACATTTATTAATTGAGAGCATTCGATGCCAATATCAATGCATGAATTTATATATTGTATGGCAAGCACTATGATACTCTATGCCCAGGGAAGTCGAGGAAATTTCCGACCCGAAATATTCCCTCGACCGGAAAGGGAATCGAAACCGCCGCATCCGGCTTAGCTTCAAGAGATCTGATCAGTGAATTTCATGTCCTGTATGAATCTATTCGGTATTCTGATCCAATATTCTGGATCTCAGTAAATGTACAATGATCGAACCCTCAACTTTCTCATCCTTTTAATCGATTCATTCTTCTCTTCAGAATCGGTGTCTCACTTCCACTACGTTCAACTGTCAGAAAGGGAATTTTTCTAGCTATCATCACGAATCACTTTTTTACCTTCTAGTAATCCTCAAACTAAGGCACTCATGATCGAGTGACTCAACATACTCAGATACGTCTCTTCGAGATTCTCCCGCGTCATTCTATCATCGACAACCTATTCCTGAGCGAATTTATTCCTGAAGATCTGCCCTTTCGAGTGGGTGACCAACAACACTCAGGAAATCCTCACGACATGCCTTTCCTGAGCGGGTGTCCCGTCACGCTCAATAACTTGGCGATTCCCAAGATCCGCCTTCTTTGAGTGGGTGTTCTGAAACACTCATGCAATCATCACGACTTGCCTTTTCTGAGCATGTGTCCCGCCATGCTCAATAACCTGGAGATCCTCAAGATCCGCCTTCTTCGAGTGGGTGTTCCGCCACACTCAGGCAATCCTCACGACTTGCCTTTTCTGAGCGGGTGTCCCACCACGCTAAATAACCTGGTGATCCACAAGATCTTCCTTCTTCGAGTGGGTGTTCCGGTAGAACGTATATTCAAAAAAATCCTTTACTACTTCCGGAAGTAGCTTTCCAACGGGCGTTCCAACTTGTGGAAAAACAAATCCACAGACCTTACGAGCGTCCCACTTCGTCACTAAAGGTTTGCAGTAATCTTTCCACCGGGCGTCCCACACCATGGCAAAGATAGTCTTCTAGTGGGCATCTGACACCACTGTTCACCAACGAGCGTCCCACTTCGTGGCATACTTATCTTCCTTCAGGCGTCCCACTCCGCGGAAGATTTTTCTTCGTTGTCGTTCAATCACTGAATAATCATTCCACCGGGCGTCCCACACCGTGGCAATGATTACATGACTTAGCCGTCTTGAACCACTTTTTCCACGGGCGTCCCACCACAGGTTTGATACCTGTTATGATTGCAGCAAAAATGATTATACTAAGACAACACGGCAATCATACTACACTGCAGGAAACTATTATCACTTTTGAAAGGCAACGTAACGAAGAAAAAAAAACAAACGCACAAAGCAAAACAAAATGTCTTCTCAGGAACATTGACAATGCACACTTTTTTTTGTTGGTATCATTCCATTCCACTCGCGGTTCGCGGTTCGCGGTTCGCGCTTCACACTTTCTCATAGACCAGACGAAAATTTTACGAATATACACGTGGGACTTTACGACTAGCCTTTCTTTTAAATAACACTTCAATTTCCACTTCTTAGCCCTCTCAATCCGTTGGGTGATTCTAATGAAAATGGTTCAATTTATTTTAGCACTGAATAGTAGCTAAAACCTGGCAGGATCGCCAATGTGAGGTTTGGACCGTCTCCCACCGGAATCACCCAACCCTTTTGGAGAGCAGGCACAACCTACCTATTCAACTGCACTGCGACGAAAGAGGACGAACGAGATGCTTGCTGATTGAAGCGTCGTTGGGTTGTCAGATTAAAGAGGATGAATAGATTCATCCTGTTCATCCAGTTGACAGCTCGTCGAGGGGTTCATCAATGGATATTGCACTATGACTGAATGGTAATCCATTCAGTCAATTGTGCACCTCACAGTCGGCAACCTTTTTCCTACTTTTTCCACATAACTAATTTACCTCACTAATACACTTAACATTTTTCGGTCTCCAATTTTCTTGCATTGGACCGCAGCTAGGTATATTGCATCCTCGGTTCATGCGGTCTCCACTAACAATCCCACATAATTGTAAGCGAATCTTACATTCGCCGGTTGGGTGTAAGGATTGAATAAGTCATATTTTAGCTTAAGACTTCTCTACAAATCAGCAATGCACTACAAATATTTTGATAACCTGATTTATCAAACGTAGTAAAGTGTCATTCGTTGCATTTCCGGCATTCTAGTTGTTCTAAATTCACTGCCTACCTTTCTAATCCCGAGCATCGGCAGCAGTAGAGACAAGGTAGAGGAGCTTTTTAAGAATAGCTCTATAGGAAAAAAAAAGGACAGCACGACGTCGGAAGTATTAACATTTGCATTTCAGTATGGGGCTCTTCGAAACTTTGTGTCCTTTTTGCATTTGCTCAAATCAGCCATTTAACGGTTTAATGCACATATTTTTGATTGATCGTAATTTAAGCAAAGCAAACAAGTTGTTACGGTAAAAATAAAGCTCCATCATTTTTATATCATTGTATGTAAAGTATATGTACGTCGGAAATTAATGTCATATGACGAAGAAGCGAGAAACTTTATTTTGCTGTCTTAAAGCACGACGCTGTTCATAAATTTGTACGACCGCATTAATTGCCGTTCAACTCAGTCGCCTTACGTACGACACAATGGATTCAAGGTAACTTTCCGCCACCATTCATACACATCAGAGCAGAGGAATCATCATCCCGAAGGAACAACGTATAGCAAAGTCTGACGCGACAAAACAATAACATATTATGTACCCTCACGAAAAATTCACCCCACGATGACGATGACTTTATTCCCGTCTGAGGTGCAACGAAAGGGGTGGACTGGGCGAATAGGTTACCCCTGATGTGGAATCAGCGCCCGCCGCGCATTCAAACCACACATACAACGACATCGAACGGTTGAATAAATGTATCATTAACGATAACGACGTGGAATAAACATATAACAATAAACGCTGAATACGATGCAATTGGAGAAGCATTGATATAAAATTGATTTCGGTGTTTTTCGTATTTTTTGTTGCCCCTCGTCACAAATCTGTGTCGCAACAATTTTTATACTGCGGCATAATCTACAATTCCCGAGACTATAATTTGCGCCCGATGCGAGCGGTTAATTGTTATAAATTTAATTTATTTATCGAAATAAATTACACAATAGCATGAGTTGAACTCGCCAGGCCTTCGTCCGACAGGGTTCAAATGGAAAACTTTGAAATCAAAAAAAAAAAAAAAAACAAAATAAAGCGGTGCCTTTCACTTTATCCCACTTTTGTGCATTGGATCAACTTTTCCCATTTTGGATTCCGTCTGCCCCTCCGATAAGAATTTAATGCTCGCGTGCATTCCTCCGCATATAGAAATGGCAGCACGATCCACACGCAAATGTGCACCGAGAATATTATGCCGTGGCAAAACTTCCAATTCCAACTATGTACGAGGTAAGTTTGGTGAAGAAAACTTTTAAACGAAATTTCTTCCAGTTCCAGTTCTGGTTGGTGCAAAGTTTGCCGACTTTGTAGCTACTTGCTGCACACATGGTTTAATTTAATCGATACAAATTAAGTTCGTTCTTCCGGCTTCTCGCTGTGTGCCAGCTAGCGGCACAACTGATTGCGATAATGTGAAAATGTAGGGGAAATTTGCAGCTGCCTTCGACAGGTCGGAAAATTGGATTTGTTTGCCGTTAGATTGATTCCATCAAATCTGTTTTTAAATAAGCTGGGGATTGAAAAGACGCCGTTCCCGGCAGATGCTAAAATTGCATTTTATAAACTTATTTTAACTTGTTGTGCTTTTCTTTTTCAAAAGCTGTTCAGATTCTATTCCCACATTGGTTTTAAATGAACTCAATCACAAGACAGACTGCATGACTGCTAGATTGTTTGCCTGAAATTAATGCATCCCTGCTTTAGCTACCAACTGAAATAACTTCATGGGATGCTGGCTGGTCCAGCAGCGCTATTATCCCAGCAGATATTATCTTTACATCAATTTATGAAAACATTTCCAGATAAACCCCGGAGCTTCGCATGGCATGGTGCAGTCTCTATTCTCCAGTGTGGATACCCCTGGCAGCTGTCCTTTACCATAATGAAATTCAAATTATTAAATTGATCTACATTTTTATGTGTATCACCCACTCTCACCATCCTGTCCAGTCACAGTTCCGGGTGGAGTACCGTCCAGAAGAACAACCGCAAATAATCGCTACATACCTAGCTAGGGATTCGCTGTACCATAACCGGAATATACGTTACCAACATGAATGGAATGAACGAGCAGGAACATTAATCATGTCGCTTTATCTCTTCCAATATTGTCACGACGTAATCAATTCATGTATGCTTTGCAAGCACGATAATGATAATGCGCGCTCAGATCTAATCTTATGCAAATTTAGAAGCTAAACATCTACACTGACCGATGTACATGCTTGATGGGAAATTGTCAGCTGATCCTATGGATTCCGCTCTAATTATCCTTCGGCTTTGGCTGGTCACAAACCGAGAAACAATTTAATACATAAGTGGTAGATGAAGATAGCAATTTCAAAATAAAGACTTTCAAATCCAATTTATAATACTGAAATTCTGAAGCTATAATTCATCATACCATTTCAGCATAATAGCAAATCTACCTATCTGGAACACAAGAATTCAAGACCACCATCAATTGAAATAGGTGGTTCAACCAAACGTAAACAATGGCTATAAACGAAAATTTCTGGAGAAAAAAAAATACACCCAGGCTAATTAACAATGCGATTCGATACAGGAAGTTTGCTCTACCAAATGCCGGTGTAAGATATTCTGCTTATTTCAATTGTTGATCTACAATCCAAGTAATTCTAAGCCTGGGCTTAATCTGCATTGTTCGTAGTCCATTGCTCATTCAACCAACGGAATAGGACTAGAAGTTGAGGGCATCAAATTGAATGAGAATAAAATGCGTATTGTACTGCACATTAGACTGACCCAGAAAACATTATATCTCAAAATCCAAACCTTGCGCCTTGAATTGATCGTTTGGATGCCTAATAAGATCCCCAGAAAATATCAGCTCATTTGGTCAAGGGGAAGTGGTGCCGTAAATGGCTCAATGTTGGGAAAGTCGGTCAAATATATGGAGAATAGTGACAGTTTGACATTTTTGGCTCTGTAATCAACGAACTTCATTCGTGAGAAAAATAAAGAACCGTTTTGTAATAATTAGCAATGACAAAGTTATAAACCTTCAAATTTGAGGGTTGCCTCCCTTAGCACAGTTTGGTCGGTCGAGGCAAATGTTCGCGTGGTAGGTAATGTGTCACTTACTTAGAATGATTCCATTATGCAATAACACAACATGCTGACCGTTTGGATAGTTGATAAGAAGATTCAGGATTCCCTCACTAGGTGGTGCTAGTGAGTATAAATTTCCAAAAAATACTCCACTTTTTTTCAAGCAATATCATGAGATCCTCATCACTCAGTAGGAATCTACGGCAAAATTGATTAGGAGGCAAGGGCTTCCAAGATGGAATTCTCTCAGTAGACGGCGCTAGAGAACATACAAATTGAGTATATTTGATTTACCTCGAAATCCTCATCGCCTACATGAACGTTATCTTCAGCAAAGTTGTTCAGATAGCAAAGGATGGTGATCCGGATAGTTTAGAATTCCCTAGCGGCGCCGGTGGTATAGTAGTAAGAGTGATTATCTCTCACCCCAGCAGGCCTAGGTTCAATCACAGTTGACGCCGCCGGAATGTTCTGAGGCATAACATTTCTGATCACGCCTTCCTTCGGAAGGGAAGTAAAGGCGTTGGACCCCGGTTCATGAGTTCATGGGTCAATAGGTAGGGTCCTGGTGTGGGAGCTGCCTTTCTGGCGTCAGTAGCATTGGTGCTCAGCACGGAAAACAAATCAAGAAAAAAAAGTTTAGAATTCTCTCCGTAGGTGGCGTTAGAGAACATACAATTCTAGTATAACTAACCCTTAACCGACCGAGACAGATTTTGATTTACTTTAACGGTTAGTTCCTAACGACTACGTAACTAATTTGAGATCTGCTTGATGTGTCATCCAGAGGAAGAGTTGAGCTAAAAGATGGACAATCCAAAAAAGGGCATATCATCTATTATGGATCACATTGGTTCGGCATATCATTGTTCTCAGAATTTTGTGAGCAATTCGGAAGAGGCCATATCTCGCGTAACATTTGAAAACGACACAATAGCTGTCGTAAACAAAAGTATTAGGGCATTTTACATGCGAACCAAAATACGCCCATGAACACTAACAACATCATTGAGTAGGGGAAATTCTCTGTGGTATTGGTTTGCGTGGGTGTTCTTCGGATCGCGTGAAAAGGGTCTTACAAGTTTTTTTTTACACATGCTTTTGTGCTATTTTCAAATATTACCTTTTGTGGATCACATTGAAACAGGATCCGGAAACCCTAGGGTAAGTAGCCAATTTTTCACTACATCAGCAACCAATCGAAGCGGCACCGGTGGTGTAGTGATAAACGTGATTACCTCTCACCCCAGCAGGCCTGGGTTCAATCTCAGTCGGTGCCGCCGGGATGTTCTGAGGCATAACATCTTTGATCACGCCTTCCTTCGGAAGGGAAGTAATGCCGTTGGTCCCCGATTCATGAGCTGCTTCCCTGACGTCGGTAGCATTGGTGCTCAGCACGGAAAATAAGATCGACGGAATACAAAGCAAGGAAAAAAAGAAGAAACCAATTGAGTGACATATCATTGTTCTAAGAATTTTGTAAGCAATCCAGAAGAAGACATATCATCTTTAATGGATTACATTGGCCATTTGGTGGCCCAGGACGAGGTTTCAGAAGCCTTGGGGGAAGTGGCCAATGTTTCACTACAATCGAAACCTAACGAGGGACATATCATTGTTCTCAGAATTTTGTTAGAAATCCAGAAGAGCCCATATAATCTCTTTTGGATCACATTGACCATCTGGTGGCCTCGGAACAGGTTCCAGAGGCCCGGGTAAGTGAACCCGGAACAGGTTACGGAAACCCTGGGCGAAGTGATTAATTTTGCATTACATCAGAAGCCTATCGAGCAACACATCATTGTTCGTAGACCTTTGTAGACAATCCAAAATAGGGCATATAATCTTTTCTGGGACATATTGACCATCTGGTGGCCCCGAAACAGGCTCCCGAAGTCCTGAAGGAAGTGGACAATATTTCACTACAGCAGAAACCTATCGAGCGACATATCATTGTTCTCAGAATTGTGTGGACTATCCAGAAGAAGCCACGCCCTTGCAGAGGCTTATTTTTAACTACAACAGAAACCTATCGAGCGAATCCATTACCGGGTTGAAGGATTTTATCGTTTTTTATTTTTATTTATTTTATTTTTATTTAATGCATCCATCTGACAATAAGTCTTAATGAACCAGAAGCCATAACAAATACTAAATGTATCTGGAGTTAATAATACGTCTCTGGAATTGAGCAGCAGGTTCCCCAAACTCGAACAACTCTTCAACTGTAGAAAACGTGCGAATCATACTCGTAACAGGTTCATGTTGTCCAAAAGAAGAGCGGTGTGAGTCTTGACGCAATAGGAACGTTGAGCGTAGAAATCTGCTTGGCGCACGAAAGTTCAAGCAAGAGAGTAAGTGGGTAGAGTCAATTTCACCACTTAATAACTTCGCGACGAATGTTGCCTGTTGAATTTGTCGCCGTCGTTGTAACGTGTCCATGCTTAGCAAGCGACATCTCTCAGCATACGGAGGTAAGTTTAGTGGATCTCTCCAAGGAAGTTGTCTTAATGCTCGACGAATGAATGTTTTTTGGATACGTTCTATTCTGATGTTCCAGGAAAGTTGGTAGGGAGTCCAAACAACAGATGCAGTCTCGATAATCGGACGAACGAGTGAACAGTACAGTGCTTTTAAACAGTACGGATCCGAAAAATCTCTTGAGATTCTTGATACAAAACCAAGCTGACGATTAGCCTTAGTGATTACCATTGAACGGTGTAAGTCAAACGTAAGTTTAGGGTCCAGCATTACACCTAGGTCGCTTACTTGTTCTACTCTTTCTAGTACAAATCCATCAATTGAGTAATCGAATACGATTGGCGTTCTTGTGCGATTAAATGTCATGACCACACATTTTGATATACTGACGTTGACTATCGTTGGAAGGAGATTCTACTTAATCCCGCGGACTAAGCGTAAGTGTCTCTGCTTACGGGTTCGCCCTCCCTTTTTGGCCCTTCATACAATCAGGTGTTGTACTTACTTGATCAAGTCGTAAGAGGAGGACAGTCCACTGTCTAATTGTTGTGCCTGGAACAATGAGTGATTTCCTTTACATGCATACAAGAATGTTCCACGCAGCCACCGAACATCATGACAGCTCCCATACAGGTGAAGTGTAGCTGAAATATTGTTGTTCTTGGTTCCACTATGGCGACCGTTTCATTTGTCTAAATTTTGAAATCGGCGTCACCTGAAAAAAATATTTTTAGTTTTTCTTTATAACAACTTTAAACTTTTTTTTTTTCAATATTTTTTTCAAATATAATAATATTAAAAATTTGTGCCATTGTATTGAAAATCATTGATTGTATTGTTTTTTTTTTTATGCTTTTCATGGTTTGTAGACACACGAAATAAAAATTAATTCTTTTATTCATTCACTTATTCATTTTTGCCAAAACATAAGCCTTATACATACGTTCGGATCAGTGATGGATCGTTCTGGCAGAGGCAGGTAGCGCAAAACGGATGTGAGAATGGACACCAAGATCATGCGCGAAGTCAAGAATAACACAAAGGTTACTGTCTGCGACATCCAAGAAACCCCATCAGCTATCAGTTTCCGGTCGAACTGTTCGTCGGGGTTGAATAGAAAAGTTGGCTGGAAGCACCCATTTATCAGCAAGGCAAACAAAGCCAAACGGCATAAGTTTGCTACACCCAACCGGGGGATGTAAGATTCGCTTACAATTATGTGGGATTCATCATCAGAGGATGTAAGTGGAGACCGCATGAACCGAGGATGCGATATACCTAGCTGCGGTCCAATTGCGAAAAATATCATGTTTTTCTCCCGGTCTAGTCGGATCAAACCGCTGGAATGACCGCCACAAAGCCCAGACCTCAACCCCATCGAGAAGTTGTGGGCATTTCTCGATGCGATTGTTGACAAAACTGGTGTTACCAATAAAAATAACTATTTTGAAGCCTTGGAGCTCCCAAGGCAAGGGCGTAATCCACAGCACCTAAAGAACATATTGGAGAGCATACCGAAGTGCTTGAAGGCCAAAGGAGGACACATTGATTATTACAATACTTTTCATTTACTTCAATTTTTTTTTCCTGGAGCCAAAATGAAGAGAGTACTTTTTTGTCACTGTTTTTTTAATTCAAATGGAATTTTGTTTTTGTTTTTAAGTAAAGCTCCTTATTTTCATATCCCTTACGTGAGACTTTAAAAGAATATAAAAATAAGATATCAAAAAAGTCCACAGTGTGTGTTACTTTAATTTGAACCAAATATTTAATTTGAACCAAAACATGATGAGGTTGGAACTTAATTTAACCTATCACGGCAGGTGCCTGACACCAGTGCTGGAAATTGTCATCGTCATTGAAAGTTTTCACGCGATATTGACTGAATTATGTTTGAACGTAGTCACTGGAATAATGGTCAATTAATACGTTTTGCAGAAAATAACGTGTGTTGACGCAGCAAACACTTTGGATTAGGAATTTTCCCCTACAAAAATGACATCTACAACACAAGCATCGCATTACAACCTGTCCACATCCTTACAATCGCAGGGAAAGGGAGGGAAAGTTAATACAACATATACTTAAGAAGGTGCAGGGAGCCCATACTACCTTCATAGATGTCACAGGAAGGGAAGAGTTGTGTTAGTGAGAGGGTGATTGATTAGGGAATTCTAATCGTCAATATAGAGCATTTGATAAATCACTATATAAATAGATAAAATGAAGAGATCTTACCCGAAAGGTCTAGTGACTTCATGTTTTCTGAAATGGAGTATTCAATTGAACCACCGCAATCACTTATAACGCTCTTCTAGCTCCCTTTGTTCTACTCGTATGTATGTATGAATGTAAGTAGCCACCAGGTTCTTGCCCTGAATGCGGTTCTACTTAACAAAAAGATCAAATTTTGCTATCGACATATTGCTGTATGAAGGACCCAAATGGATTGAGCGGACCTGTAAACAGAGACACTTACGCGAAACCCGCGGGAATTAGAGAATCTCCTTCAACATTATGATCCAATAAAACGAATAATGAAATTCGCAATACTGGTAAAGCTTGCCACAGGACGGTTTGTTTGAGAAGGACGCGTCAATTTAATTGCAACTGTTGGAGAAATTCACAGTGTACCCGAGCAAGGTCCAGCATCAAAATGACAGCAAATAGAAATCAAGTTTTAATATCAACATCAAACTGAAATTACTGGACAAATTTGATACCAAATTTAGTTTTCATTTTGCTGAACATTTGCTCTTGAAAAATATGTTGTTGCGGGTTTGTTTTCATTGCCTTAGCATAACATCACATTTAATACTTGTTTTGTTATCAACAGGAAAAATGGATAAAAAAATTAGTTTTCATTTTGCTTTCACTGATATCAGAAATAGTTTTCAATTTGATGTCACAGGAAGATTTGTTTGCTCTCAATTTTGAAATTTTAACCGTTAAAACAGAAACCTGAGTAATCATTATCAGCGAATCACAACAACAAATTTAGATATCAATTTGATCTCAGACTTTGCTCGGGTACATTACCTCTTAGACTCCGGTCGGCACTCCACTCCACTGTCTAATTGCAACTTCAATTATGCCCGGATGATCCCTCCCGTTCCATCGTTTAATAATTTTAGCTTATCCCTTTGTTCTACTCGTACGCAGAAAAGATCGCATTCCACGCATAATCAAGATCATATATAAATTAACCAAAAGGTGCAAATCTACTAGACACTACATGAAGAATCTTGATTGCGGCCTGGGTTACTTCTACTCACTTCGCTATAAAAAATGTTTTTCGGAATTATGGAATCATTGGATGCTATTATGAAAGTTTGTACTTGTCAGAAACAAGAAGAGGTTGGAAGGTATGTATTTGACACTTAAAACCTGTCAATTTCGCTTTCAGTGCGTCACAATCAGCGAATTTATAACTCGTGAGCGTTCACTCAGAGTGAGCGCTCATGAATCTGATTGTGACGCACTGAAAGCAATAATGACAGGTTTTATGTGTCAAACACCTAGTTTACAACCTTATCTTGTGACTTACAACTTCTTACTATCATTATAATATCTAATGATCTCATAATTCCGAAAAACAATTTTTTTTAGCAAGTGAGTGGAAGCAAGCCTGATTGCGGCTACTATTGATATAAAAAAGTACCACACTCGCACGCACAATAGGCCGTGCCATGGCCTTCTTCATTGCGCCCCCTGCATATACCACAATAGCAATAAATACAATAGCACAAGCAATCAACCTCACTGCACAATAGATGAAGAAAACTACGTGCGGATGGGAGGAGAAACTTATAAACACGTCTGCACTGATCAATTACCGATCCGGTTCTCATAATGTTTCCTTAATTTTTCCTTACACCTGGTTACAAAAATTGTAATTTTGTGCAATATTTTCCACATCATTACTACATTGGAACCTCCATTTACGAACCAAAACGGGGGTTCGTAAATCGAATTAGTGCGTAAAAAAAAAACTCGTTATTTGGGATTTACTTCGTAAAAAGAAAACTCGTTACATATCTAGGCAGTTACGAACGTAGATGCTACACACTTAAAAAAATTCATGTAAATTTAGGTGCTCTGAGACTGACATATACGAGCGTCATTTTTGACATAAAATTGAGTCGTAATAGACGCAAAACTCAGCTCAATCAAACGTACTTTTTGTCGAGTATCGAACTTTTCAGTCTCGGAGCACTTAATTTTACATGACATGTTTGTTTACGTCTCATCCTTTATGTCAAAGATGGATTCCGTCACGTGTAAAATTAGGTATTTCTAAGTGTGTAGTTCACTCTGGATGTTTTTCCATAATTTATTTGAACATGTGCGTCACTGATTACATTGTCAATGACAATAGACACGATTTCTCTTTTGTCAATGTCTCCATGGTTGATATTTTGCACCACTGCCTAACGCCGACACCAACTTCATCACAACAATGAAAGCCTTGTTTATCGTTGGCATGGCAACCACATATTCAATATTGACAGCAGTCTGACAAAGTGATCCAAAGACAGAGCGATACATAGTAGTGAAATTCAAAAATTAGTAATTAGTAATGCGCCATAATCTCCACAACAACTTTAAACAATTTATCCGACCTCTAAGCCTGCATCAATCTTTACCATATTCAGCATAGGCTAATATTTTGGGCTTATAAATTAAACTAGAGCGAAGGCTATTAGATTGCAAATACTTAAGCACCCTAGGGACCATCATCTTCATCATGATAACTTCAGGCTAATTGTGTTAAAAAATAATGGAGCACGAAACCAATCCATCATATGTCCAGTAAATGAAAGAACTGACCGCACTCAGAACCCTCCTTCAGGACCGATTCCAGGGAAAAAGGCATATCTTGGTTGATTCTGAGCCAATTTTAGCTCTTGGTACGTCATTTGCTTTGGAAATAGTTCTATTTTTGGCGTATGAACAAAAAACACAGATTAGTAACGGATACCCTGAGAAAAACTCATCACATATTTAGCCATTTGGACATGCCATCAAGAAACCCGGAATATCTCCGGTATCCGGTAACCATGGTCACTTCCATTACCTCACTTTAAAATTTGATTAGTTGTCCAGTCGAATGCTTTTTGAAGATTAAAAATCGAACAATATTCAACGAAGTTACAACAGTCCAAAGTTGGACAAAATTTTGCTAGTACCCTATATTTCTCACAACCCCTGTATGACTGCCCCCTACAGACGAGTTACATGCATAACATAACAGTAGTCCCCGCATTGATCTCAAATTGGCATCCTTCACATCAGGCACACGGTGTCTCTGAAAGAAAACCTTATCATTAAAAAATCAGTATGACTGAAACACCCATAAAATAACAGCTTAGGCTCACCCCTTTCATATGAGGCAGTGAAATGTTCTATCGGGAATAATTTTTATTTATTAGTAACTCACGTCAAAAAAAAAATTAGTTTTTAATACAATTTTATTTATTTTAGTATGTAAAATTTACTTTCAATAGAATATTTTCAAACAAGCCTAATATAAAAGAGGATCACGTAAGCTTTCGTTTGGTGGGTGTTTCAGCTATACTGATGTTTTTTTTTTATAATGATATTGTTCTGCGAGAGCCACCGTGGGCATCTTTGACCAGCACGCAAGTCATCAAGGACAATAGTGAAGCAATTTGTTCGCGAATGTCCATCAGAGAGTGATAGCGTTCGACCAAGCAGGAAACCGGTTGCGTGCTATGCGTTATCGGTTCCTGATGCTCCGATGCCAGTCCATTGGTTATGTCGCACAATCTAGAAGGTAATGGATTATGTACCATGGATCAGAGAGACAAGCTCAATTTAATTTTCCCTCAACACCCTGCGGCAGGCACTTAGTTCTACGGTTTGAGTAATAGATATTATTCACAATTCTGCCTGCAGGATCAGATAAATGCTTCATCGAATCAATAACGTCAAAGCGATAAATTAAGCTGCCTTAACGTGCCATAAGACACCATTGAATATTATCGGATTGAAGGTCATCCTGCTGTTGGTGGGGTAGGCCGAGGACGTGGGATGGATGGATGGATGGATGACTTTACAATGTGGCTCGACCTGGCAATAGAGAGATGTTCATTCACCAGTCATGCAAGGCAACGTCTCTTTTGTTCAAAGTAGATATCCGGACAGATGTTGTGACAAAGGAAAATTAGGTTATGCAGTACCCCCATACATCAATAACACAGAGCACACCTCTTCGTGAGGCGATGGGAGTTGAGTCCTTCCATCTAAAGCTAAATGCACGGCGGCAGGTAGATCGAACGCATCACTGGAATTGTTTTGGCGTGCTGAGGAAGCCGCTTGGGACAGAAAGAGGTGAGAAAATGCCACTTCGTTATGAGGATGTTTTCGTTTTATTCTATTGAAACCGTGTTCGGTGTTCGTGTGAATGGCGGAGAAAATCGAGTACAGCGGCACGGTTTAAAAGCAATAAAACAATTAAGTTTTGGAAGGGCAAATGAATTGGGCGCAATGGAAAAGATCGCGTGTCGATAGAAGAGACTAATTTAATTAATGTATTTTTCGAGTGAGAACATGTTCCAGAATAAAACCACTTTCAAGAACATGAATCAGTTTCGTGACTGGTGGGAGTAATCAACTTTTGTGGTAGAGTGAATAACTAAAGTTCAATACTAACTGGCGCTATGGAAAAATTAACAATGAAGGTGCAATTTCACTTACAGGAGGAATTCTTGGTACCATAAAGCAGGGTCAAATTGACCAGCGGGTGTAATTGATCACTGAAGTTCCTCATTGATTATGATCAGATATATTACTTTTTAGATCCAATGATGTTTAAATACGATGCATTCCTACGTCCTGAAACAATACAAATATCACACTTTTAGAATCATGATAAACCTATGTTATCAAATTGACTGAGTATTACTGTACATGTATTATAATATAATATAATATAATATAATATAATATAATATAATATAATATAATATGTGTATAAATGTAAGCAAATAAGTTCTGTACATTAACCTTAAAGTTAAACCAGTGGGTCTGGGTTCAATACCAGCCGAGATCAGAGAAAATAAATCGTACTAAATCATTGGGTTTGGTCCATATGATGATAGGTTCGAAATGTAGGACATAGGTGAAGTCACTGCAAAATGGAAAACTTTTCCAGGGATCATAAATCAACTTCTTGAATTTTGAGTGTTTACCCTTGTGATCTGATGTGCTTCACTACGCTGCAATTATCTCCATCACGGAAACCATATACCGCAGTGCGTTACATCACTCTCTTTGCCATTAATTACACCCAATAGCTTTTATCTTAAGACCACGCTAGCTTTCAGTCGCAAGAGCTCCACAACTCGCAAAAATCACACTGAATAATTAAATGCGGATCATGTGCTCCATACTTGTCCATTGGATGACATTTCCGGTCGAGCGGCAAGGCGTCCATGTTTCAATTAAAAACCATTCAGACCACAACCGATAAATTATCAAAATCAATGGTACACAAATTACACAGAACGGTAGTCGGAAAGCTTCAATATTAACCACACTTGATGTTGTGAAAACCACACAGCCACAGCAGCAGCGGTTTCACGGACAGGTGCTCATTCGTTCGTACTACGCTTTCTGCGGTTGTTGCCAATACGTGCCCGGGAGTTAAACCTGGCTTATCCTTCGTAATTTTGCTCACTAATGAATATATTGCTGATAAGGATAAGGTAAGGATTTCATTTCATAATTCCTGAATCTTCATATCTTCCCATTATCATCAGTGCATTCGCTATCTGAGGAAAGACGTATATTACTGTCTCAGTGTTTTCTGCTCTGAAACTGTGCCGACAAACGAGATGAATGGCCAATATGGGCAGGGTTGTATCTAGGGTGTAATTGTCACAGAATTAATTGAATTAGATGTTAAATTTAACGCTCTGTGTTTTTTCTTCATAAGAGAATTTTGCTGTAATGTTCTTTGGGCATATTGATGTGGTAAAATAAATAAAATCGCAAGGGGCAGTGTTGTTTCGACCACCGAGTTTGGCCACGCTGAACTGCACTGAATAGAAAAGAACTTTTATTTAAAGTGTTGTTATTAAAATATTGTTAATCCAAATTTAAGACTTTTGATGCTCTAATGTTTATATGTATAACCATTAGTATTATGTTGTGTGCGTTAGTTTTTTTTTTAAAGTAAGGTTTAGGCAAGTTTTAAAAGCTTGGCCTGTAGTGAAGTTTGCACGGTGTGGTATACACTAGTTACCTAGTACAACACCTCTAACACCCATTCCTTACGTTCTTCTCTGCCTGGATCCCCTCGGGACCACGGTGAAGCGACTACTTCGGGAGAGGCTGTGATCATACACTTCTCATACTCTCAGTGATAGCTGGCGTTGCTAGATCCGACATAATCTGCGTGACTGCTCTGTTGACGGTATTCCAAGTCCCCTCCTCTCGACACATTTCATCGACGACATTCCCAACGTTAACGACGGGCATCTCCCTTCACACTGCCTCGAACATCGTACAGAAAAAAACCCACAAGCTCCGGCGTTTCGTCCACGTTGCCACACTTCGGACAGAGGGGTGACGTTGCGTGTCCGAATGTATGTAGGTATCTCCTGAAGCAAGGGTGACTATACAGGAACTGCTTCCGGTGAAAGTTGACTTCCCCTTGTTTCCTGTTCCCTCAGGTGGAAAGAATCGAACCTTAGTGTCCATCTACCATTTTCTGCCGAGAGTTCCCTCTCACCACTTTCCGAACTCTTCGTCCGTAGCACTCGCTGTCCTCTGGCAGGGTGATGCCGATATGGATCATTCCGGTGACAACCCATACTGCTTCCGACGAGATGGTTCTGTACTCACTAACGACTCACATTGCCATGAGCCGGAACGTACTGCTCAGTTTCCTTTGGTTCTGATTGGTTTCCAGCACTGCAACCCAGGCTGGACCTCGATACCTCAGTATCAACGACCACACAATGGCTATAAGACCCCTATTACTACTATTGGGACCAAAGTTGTTTGGCATGATTCTAGCTATCGCGATGATGGCCTACGAAGCCATTTCACAGGGATATTCGACGTGGCTGTTGAAGTTTAGCCGATCATCGAACATAGCTCCCAGATATTTCAACACGCACCTTTCGATCACCTCACGTTCGTTCGTCAAGATACCACCTCCATCCTTAATTCGACACATTTCGGCACGCAAAAGAAAGCCTTTGTGGGATGCGTTGAGTTACGTGTAGAACTTACGGGTCTCTTGAAAAAAAATTGAGCTGCATTATTTCTTTACACTCTAATTCTTTCAGCATGCATGGCATACACACTTTTGGTCACGAACTGCTCATTTGCTAATAACTTTGCACACAGTTGACGAAATATAGTTCTTATTGAAGCAGTATATATAATAGAGTTTAAGCTTGTTATGGATACGTAAAAAAGTAGATTTTAATTTGTTTTGGCGTTGTAAAAATTAAATGAGAAATGCTCGCTGTACATCGGACTTTAAGTGTAAAAATCATTGTTGTTGATTCAAATGTTAAGATTTGCCTACTCTTTGCATATATATAGTAAATTATGATCCTAATCTATAATTACCTTGAAGAAAAAAAAATTCAACTACTGAGTGAAAAGTTATTTACAAATGAGTAGTTGGTTTCAGGCGGTGCTCTTTATCCCGGAAAGATGAGTTTGATATCTTCTCTTCTATTTTAATCGCTCCACATTTTGAATGGTCCTTTGCTGTAGTACCATCACCCACGTTGCATTCTTCTCGCCTAAAACCGTCATCGATTCCTCTCCACGAACTCAATGGCCCCTTTGAATGCGCTGTCGATAACTGCTTTGACACTACTCCAGCGTCTTCGAGAGCTGCTCTGGTAAGATTTTCCTCATCCAGCAATTCGGATTCGAGATTATGCGTAGGTAAATCGGTGTGTCTGAGTCTGTTAGTAAGCTTATGTCCGCTGAACTTTCCAATAACCGTCCAACAAAAGCATTGAGATCTCCGATAATGATTTTGATGGCATGATGTAAAAAGCGTTTTAGCCCCTTGCACGTTCACTCTGTGAAAAGAAAGAAAGGGCCTCAACATGACATTCTGTTGTCGATTGGCCACCATCCAATCACACGTTTGTGCACCTAACCTAGCTTATGTGTATTGCTACAACTCTGGTAGATGATATAACCAGAGAGGTAACTCTAAGACCAGAAGCTCCCGAAGAAACGTGCTCAACTTTTCGGCTAAGCTCTGGTACTATCTTCGGTCCCAAGCTAATCGATGCACCCCTCGAAACATAGGAAAATCCGCGAACCCCTCATTTTATCTGTCAAACTTTCATAGCAAATCAAAACAAACATAGTGTAGTACTAGAATTTCGACTAGAATGGGGTACGCTTATAGATGTACTTGAGACCAATAGGCTAGTCAAGTAGTGAGCCAATTTAAAATCTTTAGTTTTCACCGGTTGATATAACCATCCCAATTCGTCCCTTAACATCCCTATATCGAACTATCTTCAGAACTCGATTCCTTTAGATTCTACTCGGAAGTCCTTATTTTTTCCGCTGCTTATCGACTTATGGTAGTGAAATTCTTCAACTTATTAAGTGCCTATTCTAACTTTTGCTAATTTTCTACTGCTAATACATCCCTGGACTGAGCAAAGCAGTTTTGGACTGTGTTGCCATTTGGGAAAAAATAAATCTGAACAGGGTTGCTTCGAGGGTTGCTTCAGCTCATTTGCTATAAAAAATATGAATTTCAAAATCATTAGATGTTATAATGATATTTTGTACTTGTTAAATACAAGAAGATGTTGAAAGGCAAGTGTTTGACACATGAAACCTGTCAATTTCACTTCCAGAGTGTTACAATCAGCGATTGTATGGTTCGTGAGCGTTCACTCAGAGTGAGCGCTTGCGAGTCGTAAAATCGGTGATTGTGACTATCTGAAAGCGATTTTTACAGGTTTCATGTGTACAACACTTGCCTTAAGCCTCTTCTTGTTTCTAACAAGTAAAAATATCATTATAACATCTAATGATTTCAAAATCCAGAAAATATTTTTTTATAGCAAGTGAGTGGAAGCAAGCCTGATTATTTGTATATGTATTTGTATTTGTATTTAAAATAATTCATTTGACAATTTAGTCTTAATGAATATATTAGAGCTAATTTAACACAGACCTAATCCGATTTGCCAAACGTTCGTTTGGTTCATTGAACTCGAAAAACTCTTCGACAGCCGTAAACGCACGAATACACGCTGAGATTGGTTCGTTGTTCCCAAACATGGTTCGGTGAAAGCTTGGTTGCAGTAGCGTTGTATTCCGAAGAGATCTGCTCGGCACACGAAAGTTCATCATCGCATGCAGGTCGGGGGCATCAGTTTCACCATTCAACAGCTTAGCAATAAGCAACGATTGCTGTACTTTCCGTCGTTGTTCCAGTGTGTCTAAGCCCAACAGTCGGCATCTATCAGGATACGGCGGCAAATTTTCAGGATCACTCCACGGCAAGTTTCTCAGTGCCAGACGAATGAACCGTTTCTGAACCCGTTCGATCCTTAGGCACCACGTGACATGGTGAATGCGGTAGAAATTATCATTAAAATTACACAATGCACACGTATCCTGATTTTTCTAACAATGCACCATGAGTTCTCCTCAAAATATCCAATCAATTGTTTTAATAATTTTTTGTCAGTAGCCCTCCAGTTATCTCTTTAAAGGTATATTTGAATTATATCCAAAAAAAACTTGTAATTCTTAAAACTGTGAAAATATTTCAAAGCTCAGATCCTTCTGTTCCTTGTATTTTTTAAAATACTGATATCTTGAAAAGTTTTGAAAGTTTGGGACAATTGATGGGATAAGAGATAACAAGAATCTGATAAAAATCCGAGTCTAAGAATCATGAAAAATACAAAATGTTCCATATATGTTTCCCAGTCTAAAATCATCAAACATTTGCGATGGCCGCTATCTCAAAATGAATTTCCCACTCCAATTTTTTTTTTTTATTTGAGGGATTATAAAAAAATCTATCACATTACATTATTTGACCTAATGACCCATGCAGAACAATAACGTTTAATTTATTGGTCTTCGAATAAATTGTATAAATGCAATTGATTTCTAACAATTTTTTTCAGAAGATCAGGAAATATATTTTGCTACTGAGGTAAGTGACCCTCTGGTTACGCCTATGTGTTGTGTTGTGTATAATGAATTTACGTGTTTTAATCAAAATCATCCCTATCGGTATGACTGAAAACCAATCATTAACTAAATTCATATAAATCAAATACTTTGTATAATTTCAATAAACCAAAACAAGAATTACAACTACAGCACTGTATATCTGATGTTCCGTTTTCCTCATATTAGTCTCCACCTATATCTGCATATGTGTGTGTGTTCCTGTGTATACACATAAGCCGAGCAAAGTTTTCGAAAGTGAGTCGGATTTATCTATTTTGCTCATTTGAAAATGTCGTCCCAATCTTCTGGGATTTTTGTCACATCACAGCCCACAACACTTTCTCGCTCGCTCTCTTTTTCTCTCTCTCTCTCTTTTTCTTGTTCACTGTCCTCTAACCTCAAACGGCAGCGATTTTGTCGTGGCCTTTTCCGAGCTGGGATTGCAGCAGTAATACGACACACGGAACATACCCTCTTCGTATTCATATTGTTGTTCTTATTTTTTTTCCATTCTAAAATGAAAAATCGGATTACGAAGAATTAGTGTTGATTTCACTTTGTATGCTCTTCCCAGAGAACACCTGCCGGTGAAAGTAGAAAGTCAGCCTGGGTACTTTGTTTCCGACTTTGCTCGGGTGTACTGCTTGGTGCTGCTGCCATGGTGCCTCGGGTAGAAGCTATGATTAACATTTTCAGCCAGGCATTTGCGCTTTGGTACTTGCTTGGTGGTTTCAAGTTTCAGTGCGGTTGCCTAAGGAAGAGTTTTGGCTTCGGAGAGACAGGCTGGTTTCGCCCGAATCCAAGATAGATAAATCTGTTGGCTTCCTCAGTGCATGGAATGGTGAAGTCTGGTTCGCAATTCAGCGCAAGCACAAAAGAGCTCAAAGTTGGGATTAATTTCAACAATAAAGAACAATAAAACTTTACTGTTATGGTTGACTTATGGAACATTCAAATTAATCCTTTTTTCGTTTTGTTCGGTTGATAGGAGGACACGAGCAGCGTGGTTCCTTCGACGAACGGTGACTTTCAGCGTCTGTACGATGGAAAACCTTTCCCAATGCACCGTGGACAACTTGGAAAACTCATTCATAGGATTTCAAAAGAATTTCAATTGTTGTTACGCAAAGTAATTTTCAGCCTGCCAGTGTTTTAATTTGTTAGCGGAGCGTATCGACAGGAAACGTCTTCTAGCTTTCTTTTAGAAGCTACTTTTTTAAGCATCTTTTAGAAGCTTCTAGAAAACACTTGTCAGTCGCTACGTTACTCTAACTGAAAAAAAAACACGAGCAGGACAGTAAATCTGAGGACACAGTTACCCTAAATTTAGTGTTTTATTATTAGCGTACTCTGATATTTTGTAATTGCTTTGAATTGATGTGATAAAGCAATTTCGGATGCTTTGTCTGTGTTCAGAAGACTGGCATACATTTATATGCGAGATAATTTTATAATTTTTTTCAATGAGCCAACCCCCACATTGTTCTAGGTGAGAAAACCACTCTCTGAATAGTTCAGCTCATTCAGATGTAACATAAGCTGGGTGCTTCAGGCTTAAAATTTATATGGGGATTTTGATTGAAATGTATCAAGAAATAACATTCCTTCACTGTTTCGTGTAAATAACTGGTTTAGCAAACTCGATTAAGCTCAGAATTTTAGCACTTGTAGCTTAAACTATAAGGAACAACTTTGCTCAAGACAGCATCATGATTCAAGTTAGAATTATGGAGATGTTCATTCTTGAATTGATATGTACATTTTGCTCGAGTATGTTGCACCAAAATACAGGCAACGTATCAACTTGATTACCACTAAAAAATAAAATTTCTTAGTTTCACAAGCCAACATCCACTGCACAACAGATTAAGTCTTCAGCAAAGTTGTTACTCATTGTTTGCACTTGTTTTGAAAATCTGAATCAGGTAGGGGTGTCATATTTTCATGTATTTTATTCGATTTCCCCACACAAAATTTAAACTAAAAGCGCCAGCTCATCTTACGACTAAATGAGCTGAAACTTTAAGAGAATGGTTTTTTCACCTAAAGGTACAAAGCTTGAAAATTATAACTTTTATTTTTGTGTACCAGTGTTCAGTGAGGTTTCGCCTGAAGATTTTTGCTTGATTTTGCTTTTGCAGCAATGATAAATTGGATCATTCTACCAGAGTACCACTACCAGCTGGACATGGCCTGAAACATTAAAGACTAAGGCAGCAGAGTCGGATGAAAATCGATCGAATCCGACTCCAACTCCTCTGATTTGAAATTTAACTAACTTCGACTCCAACCCCGACTCTTCCACTTCGACTCCGATTCAAACAAAATGCAAATATTGTTTAAAACAATCCCGAAAAGATTGAAATTTCTGTAAATTTCAAGAACATATAAGCAAATCAAATTTTGGGCATTAATTTGAAAATTAACTGATTATTTTTAGAACAATTGTCAGACGTTTCAAAAATACATTCTTGATCACTGATCTAAGTGCTTGCTGTATTACAATAAATGCATTCAATTAAATTGCAAATAAATCCAATAAATATGAATAGCTCACATTTTTTATCTCTTATGAATGATGAACCTGGACGTAACCCAGATGTTGCGGATACTAATTCCGGTGACGACAATAAACTTTTTCGTAAGAATGATCATGCCACTGACCTAACTGAGTAGTTTTGAATACCGGTTTCGGAGAGCACAATAAAAAATCAATACAAATGGTCATAATGTCATTTTGATAACTCCTGTCGCGGCCAGTGACCTAAATCGGATGTTCTGAATATTGATTTTTAAGAACACAATTGGTTCTATCATTACAATAATATTCGGATAAATGAAAATACTTCCTATTGATACTTATAGATCCAATTCTGAATATAATACAATGTTGCTAATTGCTTAGACCATTGACTAAATTCGAATATTATAAGACGCTACAATCGACTTTCTTATGCAAATGATCATGCAACAAAACAAAACATATCAAATTGATGTGTGAATATTCTGCCATTTTACTATGTTTTGTGGACATTTACGTAATCTGGATCTTCTACATTCGGATAAGGTTTCTAGTCACGAAGAATTAGAAATATGGCATTATATTTACAGAATCAGTATGTGAATCTTGAATAGCGCAGAGGGTGATGCAGCTCACCCACCTCTATTTATCGGTTGGCCTCCTACCAGCTGCAACAATATTACCTGTTGTATTTGACGATTTGGACGATGGATAAAAACCTTCTTTATCGTGCTTTATATGTGCCAAAAATAGCACGAAAACTGTTTGCATAGCCGTGGTTATCAAAAGAGAAGTCTATGAAGAGAATCGATCATAGCAGATAGGCCCTTTTTCCTACTCTGAATAGAAGTAGTCTATAAGAATAGGAATAAGTCGATATGTGGTCGAATTGGATGATCTGATCTAAGTTGTTTGTAATTGCAATGCTCCATTTTGTTCTTTCATTCGCAGTTTCCTCAATAATATGCCCAAGATAATACGAGGAAATGTCCAACCTGAAACGACTATTGAATTGCGAAGCTAGTATGATCTGCATAATAACCGCTCCTTCGCTAACTAACCTAAAGAAGCCAAGCCCGAGTAACGATCCTGACATAAAACTAGTATCAGTTTACAACAGTCAAAGATTTTGAAGTTCTCCGAAATGAAACGAGCTAAAAACCTTGCTTATAGTTTAAAAAAATAAGGTTTTGAAGGAACCAATAGTCTTTCAATTCAAAGAAAGCTCACAACCATCGTCTTGTAATTTTATGAGACAGCAGTGACGTTCAGCGAATCCAATAAAGTCAAAGCCCCTGAAAATTGGAATTTACGGCTTTCTGGAACTGTAAGCTGATTGACATCATTGCGTAGGCTTTCACCGAAATATTCCTTAATCACTACCAGGCTCCCATTAATAGCCTGTTTTCCCGGAACCGAAAACTTTTCTCCCACTTGAAACTCATAATGAAATAAGTTTACTGCGTTATGTAGTGCCTTAGTGTCCAAGAATTGCGTCGAAACAACTCGTTCTATCATGCCGAAATTGCACAATGTTTCCAGACGAATCACGTGTTATGGTCAATAGCTCTGCCGCACGCGTCAACAAAATTGATATGCCGTATCTCATTGCTCCATCCGTCGTCGTCGTTGGACGTTCGTATGGATAATATTTACGCCAGCACGTCGCGTCAGTTGGATAGTCGAAGGAAGGAAGGCTAAGAACCTTACGTCCTATAAAGTCGGGGTCATATTTCACCAGTAGCAGTGAAACCCGACGACGACCGCTTGCCACACTCACTCAGCGGGGACACTCTCCTTTGGTTGCAATGTGCCGACCCGTACATAAATTAGCTTCCATTTGCTGAGGTTTCACTGAGTTATTTTCTTCAATTTTGGTTGCTAGCATTTTATTATTGGTTTAAGATTCCTATCTACACGCCAAGCGCTGCCATAAAACAGCAATGGAAAGGGAGTGTTTGGCTGAAGCGTTTTTTTTCTTTCGGGGATTTTTCTTTCTGGTTGGCAAAGAATGGCACCGTTGTTTGTTGATTCTGATGTTTATCATAGCCAATATGCGGAAAAATCAGTAATGCACATTGCCCTCAAACCGTATACAACAGTCAGCGGAATTTTGCAAGTAGCTTGCCATCTTGAACTGAACCTGCTTATAAATCAGGTATTGTAGAACAGTGGTTCTCATCCTGGGGGTTTCAACTTTTGTCAAATATTATAAAATATTTCCATGTTTCCAATCGAATATGATTGTGAAGTAAGGAGAGATGCTGATAAAAATTTAAGCGCCGGTAAAACATCGGTAATGGACAACATTTATCATAAATGGAAAATGCAGCTCATAATCAGCCAATTTGGAAAATTCCTTCCAATAGTTACGCAACCTGAATTATTCAGTCCCATAGCATATATGCCAAGCAACCAACATGCATAATAATAACCCTTAATGCGATATAAATATAATGTATGGGTAATATAACGATTGGAAGCTCTATTCTATTTCAACCTTATGTTTCAAAAAGGGCGGCTGGTTACTTCATAGGCAAGCTTTATGGTTATTTTGGAAATTCCAGATGATTTCGTTTGTTTTTGTTTATTTATTATTTGTATATTTAGATTTAAGACATTTACCTGTTCTCCCGATTGTTAGTGTCAGGTCTCAAAGGGTACGTGTATAACCTGCACAGGGTGTACAGCATTGGCGAACAGAGCAATTAGGTGATTTGCTTCACCCAGGCCGAGATCATTTGTTGTAAGCATTCGGTTATGATCATTTACTGTTTGGTAACGGGTATGATCAATATCCCTAGCAATATCCAACGGATTGGCAGTAGGGACTTATTTGCAGGATGAATAACGGGTTGATTAAGATGTTTTCCATCCTCGATGAAGATTGTGCGAAATATGCGAGGTCACAAGAAGCACATTATTTCCATCGATTGAATGATTGGATGCAGGTTACATGGTCGGTTAATGCTGGGTAATGCGCAATACAGATCCCATTGAGATCACTAGCCTCTTCCCAGCAACTCCTATCCCTACCTCCCCGTGGTACCGGCCGGGAACTGGTTTGTCAGGGTAACCAACCCCGGTGGGAACTTTGGTCATAGGCTGACAGGGAAGCCTGAACGTCTATTCTCCACGAGGAGCGGCTCACAACAGCGTCTGTTCCCATGTTAGGGGTGGCTGATCTACGTCCGAGTGCCAGTGAAGGACTCGAAGCACAACTGTGCACCCTGGTCCTCCGGAAAGTTAGGGGGTTGGTGTCAAGCCCTGCGAGCCAGCCGTAAAAAAACATTGCAACAGAAAATCAGCAACAGAGGAATATGAACCGAGACCAACGGCAACGACCCCAGCGACGAAATAGGACTTGCGTTTGGAAACTCGGCACGTGGAACTGTCGATCTCTCAATTTCATCGGGAGCACCCGAATACTCGCCAATCTACTGAAGGACCGCGGATTCGGCATCGTAGCGCTGCAGGAGGTGTGTTGGACAGGATCCATGGTGCGAACGTTCCGAGGTAATCATACCATCTACAAGAGTTGCGGCAACACACGCGAGCTGGGCACAGCTTTCATCGTGATGGGCGAAATGCAGAAGCGCGTGATCGGTTGGTGGCCGATCGACGAAAGAATGTGCAGGTTGAGGATCAAAGGCCGATTCTTCCGGAAGCACTGATGATGACAAGGACGCATTTTACGCGCAGCTCGACCGCGAGTACGATCGCTGCCCAAGCCACGACGTCAAGATCATCATAGGATACCTAAACGCTCAGGTAGGCCAGGAGGAGGAATTCAGACCGATGAAGCTCAACGCATCCCGCAACGGCTTCGTGCCGCGAGCCGAAATGTGCAAGGATAAGGACGGGAGCCTCTTGACGGACGGACGTGAGGTGATTGAAAGGTGGAAGCAACACTTCGATGCGCACCTGAATGGCGAGGAGAACGTAGGCACGGGAGACCAGCGAAATGGAGGAAACGACTCAGAGGGCAGAACTGACCCAACTCCCACGCTGAGGGAAGTTAAGGACTCCATTCAGCAGCTCAAAAACAACAAAGCAGCTGGTAAGGATGGTATCACAGCCGAACTCATCAAGATGGGCCCAGAAAAGTTGGCCACCTGCCTGCACCGGATGATAGTCAGGATCTGGGAAACAGAACAGCTACCGGAGGAGTGGAAGGAGGGGTAATCTGCCCCATTCACAAGAAAGGCGACCATTTGGAATGTGAGAACTTCAGAGCGATCACCATTTTGAATGCCGCCTACAAAGTGCTATCCCAGATCATCTTCCGTCGTCTATCACCTAAAATGACCGAGTTCGTGGGAAGTTATCAAGCCGGCTTCATTGACGGCCGATCGACAACGGACCAGATCTTCACCGTATGGCAAATCCTCCAGAAATGCCGTGAATACCAGGTCCCAACGCATCATTTGTTCATCGACTTTAAGGCGGCATACGACAGTACCGACCGCACAGAGCTATGGAAAATCATGGACGAGAACGGCTTTCCTGGGAAGCTGATCAGACTGACCAAAGCAACGATGGACGGTGTGCAAAACTGCGTAAGGGTTTCGGGTGAACTATCCAGTTCATTCGAATCTCGCCGGGGACTGCGACAAGGTGACGGACTCTCATGCCTACTCTTCAACATTGCTCTAGAAGGTGTAATGCGACGAGCCGGACACGAAGCAGCAAAGGTCGGACTGGTGGTGAGTGCGTCAAAAACAAAGTACATGCTAGTAGGCGGAACCGAACATGACAGGATTCGTCTAGGAAGTAATGTCACGATAGACGGGGATACTTTCGAGGTAGGGGTGGAATTCGTTTACCTTGGATCCTTAATGACGGCTGACAACAATGTGAGTCGTGAAATACGAAGGCGCATCATCAGTGGAAGTCGTGCCTACTACGGGCTCCAGAAGAAACTACGGTCAAAAAAGATTCACCCCCGCACCAAATGTACCATGTACAGAACGCTAATAAGACCGGTGGTCTTCTATGGACACGAGACATGGACTATGCTCGAGGAGGACCTGCAAGCACTCGGAGTTTTCGAGCGATGTGTGCTAAGGACGATCTTCGGCGGTGTGCAGGAGAACGGTGAGTGGCGGCGAAGAATGAACCATGAGCTCGCTGCACTCTACGGCGAACCCAGCATCTAGAAGGTGACCAAAGCCGGAAGGATGCGGTGGGCAGGGCATGTTGCAAAAATGCCGGACAAAAACCCTGGTGTTCGCTACTGATCCGGTTGGTACAAGAAGGCGTGGAGCGCAGAGAGCACGATGGGCGGACCAGGTAGAGCGTGATCTAGCGAGCATTGGGCATGACCGAGGATGGAGAGCGGCAGCCGCAAACCGAGTATTGTGGCGTACTATTGTTGATTATGTCTTATCTTAAATGTGATGTTGTACAAATAAATGTATGTATATATGATTGGATGCAGATCAGTTTACATCCGGAACAGTCCAATCAAGTCATCTGGAGAGAGGGGCATGTCCATAAAATGAGGTCCGCAAAAAGAATGCCCACAGAACTGGAAGAAAATGTAGCATTAAGAATAATAAAGGCTTAACTGCGATGATCGATTATCCTAACAATCCAAACACGATGCTTCCTTTAAAATGTGTAACGGCAAACATGCAATGTTTGAAACATTCAAAGTACAGCCATTTATTGACGAATTTCAAATCTATTGGCTCCATTACTACCCAAACTACAGGCTTTATTCATTGAGTTGGATTTGAAATATATAGATAAACTACTGAACAATGATTTTTCAAACAATGCCAATTTTCCATTATACATTTTACCGGAGGCATCGTGTCTATTGCTAGCTAATAAAACCTTTCACTTCACTGTAATTGAATAATAACGAAAAATTGATTCACTTACCTGTGGTAATGCGAGGAGAAAATCGATCATCACAGTTAGGCTCTTATGATTCTGAATGCTAGAAGTATATTATTTATTGGCATTAATTAAGTATATCTAAAACTGATCAACAATTCAAATCACATCTCTCAGATATTCTCACAAGGTACCAAAATGATCAAAAATTATTCCAGATCTTCAGGCCTACAAAAAGTCCCCTGAATATTTTTTCCAAGACTCATCAGGTACTCAAAGATCTCAATAAAGTATTTCCAATACTTCAGGTTGTTCAAGTATTATTATGAAGATCTTAAAAAGTCCTATGATTAAATTACGTCTCTCTCTTATATTCTCTCATGATGCAAGGGTGCTCACCTATTATTCCACAGACCATCAGCTGATCATAGATCTTAAAAAGGTCAGGATCAGAACTAAGCAGCAGTCTATTAAGTACGTGCATGTTGCAAGTCTGTCTTGAGAAGTTCCTGAAAAATTTTTGACGGCATAATCTGTGGATTAAAATTGAAAGCAGAGTTGGAGTCATCGGATACCATGGATTCAGACAAACGTATATGTCCGCTGTTTCTTGAGTAAATTTTCCAAACCTTTTCATTGCCAGTTAACCACCATTTTTGATCGCCAACTTGTAAGAAAGATGTAAAATTATTTCTAAAATACGAATCCTGGCATGGAGAATGCTTAATCCGAATTTAAGGGAATCTGTGTTAATTTTCTTTTGACCACCAAGATTATTGAATTCCTTTGAACTTGCGCCACAAACATAACATTTCATCGTTGATGTCGTTTCAGTTGCAGCATTAGACACTTTTCCATCAACCATAGTGATCATAAAAGCATTTCTAACAGTGAGCTGTTTGCCATTTAATGCAACTTTTGTCAGCCGTAGCGAATTAATTGCATTTTCATTTGAATTTATTTGATAAAACAAATGTGGATTGGGCGACAGTAGCGAGGTGAAGATGGAATTGGGTTTTGCAAAAATATTTTTGCATTGGATCCACAAACTATTCTCAACGGTACAAATGAACTTTAGAACAAACTCGTATCAGAATCCATATCCACGCGCTCCTGATGGAATTATGAAACAAGAAAAAAAACATGCCTAAAAATATACCTAAAAGGCTACTCCCCCCTTCCCCCTCCAAAGACAAGGCCTTGACTCGCCTAGGTTACCGCCATATAATGAATAAAAATGTCAATAACTGCATTTTTGTACATTTTTTGATAAATTCACCTATATGGACACGCCATCTTCATTTTCGAATTTCTCGAAAGATCGCAAATAATTGTAGCTGATTTTTTGCTATAACTTTTTTTACACATGTCATATAATACCTCATATGCGGCTTTACAGGATATTACAGGATAAGTCAACTTTTTTATCACGATATATTTACTTTATAGGTTACACTTGAAGACAAGATTTTCATAATCTGCTTCTACGAAATCAAAACTAAGTGAATCAGCTGATGTCATGTGGAACAAATAATTCAATACCTGTTTGATCACAATCCATTTTTACAAATTAATGTGATTATCCCAACAAAAAGTAGCGACAAGAAAACAATAGAACTGCGGAACGATTTTTTTCTACCAAACCAACACGATTCGACAACAGGCAAGTTTGAACTGATGTCACAACGCGGTCAGTTTAGAAAGAGCAATAATTAGTGCAAGGCATTGTTACCCTACCTCTGAAGTAAACAATCCATGCCTTCTGTTTTTGATTATTTTGAGAAATCGACTTTTGGCCAGCTAGCATAGAACAAATACCCCTCCGTGCGTTGGTCCCCGGTTCATGAGTTGATGGGTCGATAGGTAGGGTCCAGGAGTGGGAGCTGCCTCCCTGGCGTCGGTAGCATTGGTGCTCAGCACGGAAAACAAGATCGACGGAAAACAAATCAAGAAAAAAATCCTACTATCTTGGGAGAACACTTGAGAGCAGGCTTGGAAATGTTTATTACAGCTAAAATGCTACTTTTCGAAATTATGAAACTATGAGAAATTATAATATTAATTTTTACATGTAAGATGCAAGAAGAGGAGATAACATGTATGTATGACACATAAAACCTGTAAGTTTGCCTTTCAGAGGGTGACAATTAGCTTTTTAGCTGAAATGGTTAATCGCGATTGCTAATCGCTAATTGTGACACTCTGGAAGTGAAATTGACACGTTTTTTGATTTATACACAAATTTTACCTTCTCTTCTTGCATCTTGCATATACAATTATTATTGATTTACCTCATAGTTTCATAATTTCGAAAAGTAGTATTTTATTCTGCAGATGTTCAAGATTAGGGTGTCCATCCAACTGGGAAACCCGGGAAAAAAACGGGAACCCAAATCGCACTGGGAAGATCATATATATCAAGTATGATTTTTTTTAAATATCATAGTCTTGTAGGCCATAATATGATTTTGAAGAATCATTTACATCTTTATAAAACTTTCAATGTTACATGGAATCAATCAATTTTATATCATGTTTACACATCTGTTTACAACTTTCATATTATGTCTTTCATTGTGATAAAGTATGAAAAATGCTCAAAATGACACAAACTCTATTCTTTTCTTTCACAACCTGTTAGCGCACGGGGTAAACGGTGATTTTGCCGTTGTTTTTGGTTTCATTGGAAGAAAGATGCTTGAATTCTATTGCTACAGATTTCTGAGTGAAGTAGTTCTAAAGCTTGAGCCAGACATACTATAACTTGTTACAAAGATGCTTGAAGATAGAAAAGCAGATTCAAGCCATTAAAAGAATGACCGATCTAAAACTCCTTGCATACCCGATCATGTGGCATGCAAATGTGATAAATCGTCCAGCTCAAACCTAGGGGAAATCATCATTATCTTGAGTTCAAATCTAACCGGCATAAGTCACGAATGATCGAAGAGTGTTAAAGTTACTTTAATGATAATAATAAAAAAAAAGATCTCCAGGCATTTTGGAAAGCCTAATTATAAAAACCAATTATATTATGGGGCTTCACGAAGGTTTACCCATTATATCAATTAATGGAATCAACGTATACCTTGTTGAGTCTGCAAAACTTCAAGAGCAGATATTCAGGATGAAATTGATAATTTTAAATAATGTTACGAACTCAAAATGCTCAAAAGTGCTCGAAATGGTTAACATGTAAAATATCTCCTAGACAATTTGGAGAAATATAAATATTTGCATCCCGAAAAATTTTATTTGGCTTATAGAACTTCAAGATATAAACTCCAGGAAGATTTTAAGAACTTTTAATACTGCGATTCTCCTGTTCAGGTAACTTTTTTTTTTTATAAATTTCGATTACTTTTTCGAAGAGTCGTATCAGTTTTTGAAAAAAAAAATGCATTTGATCGTCGATTTGGCGCAGCTGGTAGCTCGCACACGCTTACTAACACCCCTTGCAGGTGGGGGAAAATTTTCCCTATCTGATGATAGTGTTAGATTGCATGGGCAAGCTACCAGTTACGCCAAATCGACGATCAAATGCATTGTTTACAAAAGTTGATACGTCCCTTCGAAAAATTAATCGAGATTTGCTTTAACCGACATCAAAATACAACATTTAGGCTCATTCTTTGCAGGAGACTCTTTGATTTTATAAAAATTCATGATTTCATGAGATGTTGGAGATCTAGATCATAAACATATCAATACAAATCTCATCTCATTTTTTTTACAAAATAGACGTATTGTAGAGCAATTTTGCTGAAAAAATATATGATTATCTATAAACGGTTATTTTGGTCGCCTTTTTAGTTTAAGGCAGCGCGCTATGGGCAAAAATGGGTCCAAAATTACCCAAAATTCAATATCTCAACAGCACGCTGAATTCCGGCCATGAAAAACGACTTTTCCGAAGGGAAATTGTTCGGGGAATCGATTGCACGTAGTCCCATAGACCGGAGAGCCTTGTAGGTATGTGTTTTGGACCATTTTACCCCATTTTCCCCTACTTTTTGGAGGAAATGTTTTTTCACAGCTCTATTTTTCGTAAAACATAAGCACTTTATCCATGGTTTTAGAATACTATGTCTTTAAACAACAGTTCATGAGATATTAGGGGAATACGGGGTACACTTTATAGGGGAGTAAGGGGTAAAAGTGAACCCTCGCTGAATTTATTTTAAGTCATAAAAATGTTGAACGATGCGATTGTTTGAATGAACCCAAAGGTTGCCTGCAATAATGAGATTTTTTTTTGAAATTTTAAGGTTAATTGGGGTTAAATAAGTTTTAATTTACTGCTATCTGTTTTAAAAGAGTTTTCACTTTTTTTGTCTGTATACAGTAAAACGATATAGTGGTTCTCAGAATTTTGTAAAAATTGGTAGTTTTGTTCCTTATCGCAACATATTAGACCCTTATTTTTTATTTTGTCATTAGGGTAACTAATTATATATTAGGGCGGTAAAAAAAAAATTTTTTTTTTTCGATATTTTGCAAAAAAATATAACTTTTAAACTGTTTGGCCGATGACGGAACTCAAAATACCAAATGAAAGTAAATTAAATGTATTTATAAGAAAAAAATATTAAGATATTAAAAAAAAGGATTTTGTATTAAAAAACATTGATTGTTTTTTTCAATTTTACCCCTTACTCCCCTATAAAGTGTACCCCGTATTCCCCTAATATCTCATGAACTGTTGTTTAAAGACATAGTATTCTAAAACCATGCATAAAGTACTTATGTTTCACGAAAAATAGAGCTGTGAAAAAACATTTCCTCCAAAAAGTAGGGGAAAATGGGGTAAAATGGTCCAAAACACATACCTACAAGGCTCTCCGGTCTATGGGACTAGGTGCAATCGATTCCCCGGACGATTTCCCTTCGGAAAAGTTGTTTTTCATGGCCGGAATTCAGCGTGCTGTTGAGATATTGAATTTTGGGTAATTTTGGACCCATTTTTGCCCATAGTGCAGCGGTGATTTTGGGTTGGGTTTTTTAAATAACTGGGAAAAACCCGGGAATTGAAAAAATGGATTTGAATGGACACCCTGAAGATTGCTTGAGAGATGTTATTTGAATTATTAAATAAATGGGGATCTTAAATCTTCATCTAGATCATCCCAAAGTCTTGAGAGATGTCAATAATGCCAGAGATGTTAAATCCAACCTTTAACGGTTGGAGATCTTCGTATATTAGTATAGATCATCCTGAAGTATTGTAAAAAATATCCAGAGAGCTTTATAAGAGATAAGAAGAGAAGGATGAGGAAGGTGGGAGTGTTGACAAGAAAGAGTGATAAAACTCTAACATTATTTGTAATGAAAAACAGTCCTTGTTGGACCTGTACTTCCACACGCTTCTGAAAGTTAAAAAATTACATCACCAAAACATCCTCGATCTGCAACTTATTTCACCATAGATATCACAACTTTGCGAATTTTGGCATAACACAGAAATTTGTCCATGCTACAGGTTCCGGGGGAATTCCAATGATTCCGGAACGATTATTGCACACTTAGAAATAACTACTTTTACATGAGACGTAATCCATATTGGACGTAAATCATGAAACGTAAACAAACATTTCTTGTAAAATTAACTGTTCTCAAACCGAAACATAAGCAACTCGACGAAGAGAACGTTTGATTGAATTGATTTTCTCGTTTCTTTCAACTGATTCTTATATCAAAAGGGCCGCTTATATGTGTCGGTCTCAGGGAACTGAAATTTACATGACTTTTTCGTAGTGTGTGTAACATATGGTCCTTTTCAAAACTACATATAGCCTAATCATTAAAATCTACGAAGAAAGAACTTTTGAATGACATGTTTTGGTGTTAAACAGAAATTTACCCCTGCTGCACTTTGATTCTAGAATGGCCATTGTTGTCAAAATTTAAAGGCCTATTCATGAAAATCCGCGAAAAAACTACCGTCGAATGACACGTTTTGGCATAAAACAAAAGTTGTTCCTTGCTACAGGTTCCGCCCGGGACATCCTGGTGATTACGGAACGGTCAATGTAGCCTATGGTCCTCTTTAAGACTACAGATATCCTATTCTTGAGAACTCACCAAAGGAAAAACCGTCAAACGGCATGTTGTAAAACAGAATTTGTCCACTGGTACCGGTTCTCCCGGTAGTTCTGGTGGCTGGTGGAACAGACAATGTTTTTAATGGTCCTCCTTTAATAAACTTTAGATATTCTATTCGTGAGAAACCACGAAGAAAGAGACGTCGCACAGGAGACAGGAATTGGCCTTTGCTACAGGTTTTCCCGGGGACACTCTAGTGACTCCAGAATGGCCAATGTGGTCAATCAGTCTCTAAAGAAAACACACCGCAAAACATAAAGAAAAATGCAGCGAACAGACTGCTGTCAAAAAATTTCAAGTTCATAGCTTGCAACTATGCCATAGGCATGAGCGTACAGTGTACAGACGACAATGCGTTCGGCTCTATGTTATAGCACTGTACTGTAACTTGCAAGTCATAACTATGAGCTGTCACGTCATTGTGTAGGTGTTCCTATGAACTATAACATATTTTTCTATCACATAGCTCACTACATACCAGAAACAGCCTCCGTGTGGCGGCACCTTAAGGATAATAGTTATAACGGTTCTTCTGGCAAGCGTCAAGAATGAGCCTTCAAAACAAACTGTTTTAAAACATATAGTCTTAAAGAGCGTTTTTATAGGGGAATTTACGTATTCTCGTCAATCTAAGCAGCGTTTGAACTTCTATTAGCGATTTCTCAGCGTCACACACATACATGACAGGTTTGTTTGTTGACATTTATCTGCTGCTTTCTGTTCTACCAATTCCAATCGACAGAATTGATCAAAACGGGTTGAACATGTTTTTACAACGCTCTAAACTTCTCAGGTGAGTGTGACTATTGTCGGCAGTCTCTTCTTCTTCGGCACCCTTTCCATTTGAACTGCGTGTTAAGCAGCTGTTCTTTTATCGGCAACTCGAAATCAGCCGTATTTTGTAGTGTGTATATTTCATTTAAAGAAAAATATAGCATAACAGGATTGCACAGTCGTAAAAATGTAATCCGATTGAAGCTGAAAAGATAAGAAATCGGCTTAATACATTCAGCGAAGAGTTTTGATGGGAAAATACAGTGAAATTAACGTTTCAATTTCGGTTGCCGAAAACAGTCAATGGGTGCTGAAGCCATAATTTACCCTATTTCAGGAAAATCGAAGAAAATTGAGAATATGAGTAACCTGCGTTTTGCAAATATAAGTAAACGGAACTTAAATTTGAGACGGTTAGGTCATTAATATACGTAAAAATAACATAGTATTAACGGGTATAGAGAACCTTACTCCGTGATCCTCAAAATGAAATAAATACTTTCAGGCAAAATAAAATTTAGATCAAACCCGAAGTATCCCAATAAAACCCACAACCTCTTAGAAGAGCTCTTTCATTCTCCACTTTGAAATCCAGTTAATTTGAACCTAGCTAGAGAAGCAGAATAAGTCAAGTAGCACGATTGACGCCACTCGTTCGCTACGATGCTGAAATACATATCAATTTTAATTACGAGTAAATACACAATCAAACCACCCGTATGAAGCAAATTAAACTTCTTTCTCCCAGCGCTGCCATAAACCAAATCGCTCGTTTGCTGGCTCGAATATAGATTTAACCCGTTCTTTCATTTTCTGCTCTGTTTTGGTTCGACGCGACGACGCACCAACAGATGTCCCCAGCCAGCAGGTCCGCTGCTCTTAAGGGTGATGATGGTTCTGCCGGTTGGGTTGGGTGGAGATTGGAACGATCGTAAAATTTCACCAACCCATTTCATTCCATGACTTTCAGAAGCTCCGTACGGTAATAAACAATTCTCGTGGCCAGGAGCTTACATACTTTGGGACTCGGGTTGTATCGTTAATGCGCACACCACCGGCAGGGTTGAGAAATATAGTCGGAGCCAATTTATGACAAGGAAAAAATAATACTGGTCGAGCTCCTGCTAATTGAATATTAAAAGTAATGTAGAAGTCCATGCAGTGGTTTGTGAATAGCCTTTGGTAGGACTATAAGTTATACATTGCTACACCATATCAGTATGCTGGAACTATATGCCTGAGTTCAGCTCGAGTGTTCTTCTGATTGCTTGCAAAGTTATTAATTGATTGCTTTCCAAGCCTACCATTTCAAGGGTTTCACAGTTCAAATCAATAATATAAATATTGATATATAATAATATACCCTGTCATAGATGGGTTTCAATTTACGAGTCAGTTGAGGATCTATTTGGTTGCGAGATTTTCTCGAATTCCCAAGATGGATCCTTGTTAATCTAAAACTTGACTGGCAGTTGTACTTTGCGTTGTAAGTCTATGCTAATTGAAATCATTTCAGTTTAAAACACCGCTCTCAAAAGCACATGCAATACAAAATAAGAGAGCACCGAAGATGATGAAGTATGATCGGAAACAGATCCCCAAGCTGAGTAAGATAGGAAAATATTATCACGATCATAATTTATTTTGATTTAAAAGTATGTTTATGTTCTTTCTTCGTTAGAAGTTAAGTTCATATTATGATTAGTTTTTTTTTTTATTTCTGAAATGTTTAATTGATATCAACATTTGATGTTAAAAAAGTGCATATTATGAATACTTATGTATCCTACACACCCCAACGTTCGGCAGCCTTTGCCTTGACCTAGGCTCAGGTCAGATCCCCATCGACTTTATTTATTTCCTTGTTGAGGCTCCACCATCATGTCACCTGCCTCTGCTGCGATGTCCTGCCGGGTTCTAATCCAGCGCTTGCTTGCAGATTTCGTTTCCACCCCTTCTTATTTAGTTCTCGGAGTTCTGTTGATACTGGTTTCTGATGACACCGACGATCGTTGATTGAGTTCCGCATTCAACGATAAAACCCACTTTCATGTTTCATAAAGTGCATATAAAGTTCCAACACAACTTTCTTGCGAAAAAATAGGATTTTTTTTGGGTGAAAACCACCCAACTTACACATTCCTGCACTAGATGAGCCGAGTTGCATTCGATTCCTTAGAATTTTTCCTGTAAGAACGATCGTATTTGATCAAGTTTCATCAACGGGCACAAGAGTTATTGAGTTTTGAGACATTTGTGCAGTTTTATCCCTAGTGTGGCTTTGCCCTTCATCAACGGTACAGCTAGCTTGCTCTTCATGTTAATCGTTTATTTATTTTGTTTATTTATTTATTTCGTCAACCAACGTAGACTAGTACATATTAGAATACAGTTTTATTTTCTTAAATTTATTTATTTATTTCGTCAACTTTGGACAAAAGGTTAAAAGTATAATTTTTTATTTAATAAAAATTAAGCAGTGTCAGCTTTCTTATTTTTTATGAGTTATAATGCCTTATGGAGTAAAAATATTGTTTTAGTTTATGCCGAGACATTGTAAAGTCAATGGTTTCGCAGTATTGATTGTAAGAGGCCATCATGCGGTTTAATGGCCCATATTTTGCATAATTTGTGCGATGATGTTTTATGGCAAATAAATTTCGATTTCGGAGTTGCCGAGTAGGTGCATGGAAATTTAATTTTGATAAAAGTTCTGTGGAGTCAATGCGTTGCGAAACGATATCGTTTACAAATGAAACCATTGCATATTCACGACGCTCTTTTAATGTTTGTATGTTTATAAGCATGCAGCGTGCTTCATATGATGGAAGAGGAAATGATGTCCAACCTAATTTACGAAGAGCGTATAATAGAAATTGTTTTTGTACGGATTCTAATCTTTCTTTCACGGGTACAGAGAAATGGGTTGAGTTACTAAGACTGTTGGATTCCATCGCTGATTGGAGTCAACGGAATCTCTTTGAGATGTGTGTAGCGAAATGTAGTACCATTCCAATTTGTAGAAAATGCCTATAATAGTGTCTATCTGGTCAGATCCTTGAAGTTTAATGATGTAACGTTTCGACAAGAGAAGCTGAAATATCGAAGGCAAATAAGCAGCTTGGTTTTATCTTTAAGCTTGTTGACGAATTCCGTGGCCCTCCTGTACATTAGTCCGATCTATTTTGCTATAGTTGTGTGGTGTCCAAGCAAAACGATCTGGGTGTAATGTTTTGAAGCAATGCACACACTATCGGTATCTGTCACGGCGTGATCATATCAATTTGTCATTGTAAAGACACGGTTGTGTGCTGTTAGGTATCTACTCTTTGCAGAAAAGGAGATCTAATTTGCAAGCAATATTTTGCCTCCAAGGTTTTGACAAATGAAGTATATTCTCCAGTTATTCATGCGGATCTCAACCTATACGCTCTTAATCGATTCCTCCGCCAACAAAACTTCCTCTGTCAACTTGCATGGCACGGTGCGGTCATGGACAAAATGATCCTATGTATTCGGTGTATGACAGTTCGATTACAATGTTCCGACCACTACTCTGAAACGTCTCATGTGCTAAGAACTTCTACTAACAGACTGTAAAGTACCGTGATGTGTAAAAAAAAAACAACAAATTATCAAGAATTACCATACAACCAAAAAGCAAACAATATCACCTTTCATTTACTATACGGTTTCATACAACGGCTTGCAACTACTGTTAAGACAAGACAAACAACAACGGTCGGTAAGTTAAAACCTTCCTGCTGCATGATTATTAAACGATGGTTATTTCTACGTAGGAAAATATTTTCTATTAATTCCTTAAGGAATCAAAGCCCTCTTCCTGAATTTTCTACCAATGCATCAGCTTTCTGCGCATATATGTAGTATATTTCTCATACAATCCTAGCTACCTATGTTTCTACCCAGGATCGGATAAAAGTTTGTAGGGGATGGTTCCGTACGCAAGGTGGGTGGTAAAGCATATAATACTACAATGTAACACAGCATTCTGTACCACTAGGATCTCTGGTGGAGTAATCCTTCGTACTTTCCGACATATTGCATCATGCTGAGCTTAGGGATGTTAGCCAGTTGGTAGCTCTAGCCACATTTTGCTTGTGGTAAACCCATGCACAGCACTTGGCACGAACGAAGCAAATGGGGGTGGACTTTGTTTGTTTATGTTTAATTATGCATTGTCCTGTTGATAGTAATAACGAGTGGTAGCGCACAAAAGTACATCGAATAAACAAAATCTTAAAAGCTGCGGAAAGACTGCCTAACAAAGCGGTAGCTAAATTCAAAATTTGATGTCTCTTAAATCCAATGGTTTGCCCTTACGCTGTTCGACAACCAATAAAATGTATTCCAAACACAGGTTTACCTTCGCTTGCAGCAACAGATGGTGCATAAATTTATCTTAACATGAGTCAATTTAACGTTCGATCGGTATATTCCGGCATGGTTTGTGCCTTGCTGCAGAAGCAAAATAAATAAAATTCCACCAAACAAATGGTGGGGCACTTAATACAGGGGGAAGCAAACGACATTTTCGGAGAAAATATTCGTCAACAGAATTAGGAATTCCGTATAATGAGAACTAAGTACGCGTGTTTTGCAGGATTCTTCGTAAGCAGGTGTAGGATGAACCAAAAAATGCTCGTTTCCTAGCTCACACGTATGTGTCCAAAAGGAATACATACTAGCACGCCCAGTCACGGTACGGTCTCATCGACGGGGAGAAAGTATCGTAATGGAATTAGAAAAAAAAAAATCATTAACATAATTTCCAGTTTACCACCGAGCACAACACAACAGTGGCAAGCAAGAAATGAAAACAAGTGCTTTTTCACATTTGGATTGTGCCAAAAGGCTGGTCCAAGCTTTTAATTTGACCTACGAAGATGGAAGTGAAAATATCAGTTGAGGGAGTCAGAAGGAAAAGTGTGCAAGTAACATACAGAAATCATCACAATTATCACAATTAAATATATTGAGAGGGTTAGAAGGAAAGGGGTGCAAGTGTCAATCCTGAAAAACATGAGAATATGACAGATACCGATATTTTGAGAAGTATTAGATGTACGCCATTTACAATCGGGGCAATCCATCTCTTGAAGTGTCTACACAATTAACGGACAGCCCCTAATGTAAATGCCGTACATATACTTCGTCATGCAGATCCAAATAGTTTTGAGCCAAACTAAATAACTCGAATTTATCCAATTGCGCACCGTAAGGTTGAATTTATCAATGGCTGGTCGTGTGGAAAAGCAGCGTCTAATTCGTCGATCTCCCTTTTTCCCTACAATCATCATTCGCCGCGTAGAATGTGTCTAACTGGTTGTTCTAGCTGAAGACGATAACAGGCGATGCCGAATTCCTCACAGGTTATACTCATTATGATGATGATGATGTCGGTTTACTTCAATCACTTTCGGGTGAAATGATTGATGTGGTTAATGATGGTGGTTTACTTGAGCCCTGGGTGTTTGGCGGCAACAACTATTTTACAAGCATCGACCATGGTGATCGAACTCTTTTATGCGATCCTGAAATGGTAAGGGATCCCCTCACGATTTTTTTTTTTTGACTTTGAATGATCTATATTTCTTGTATTTGTTTGGTTTACATGTATGAATTTTCAAGTGATGCGTCTTTTCAACTTTAGTTATTTTGAAATTTTAATTATTATTTACTATTCCTAGTCCTACCAGGCCTGTTAAAGTATGACCACCTTGGAGGGATTGGTTTGTTTTGAATTGGAAAAAGGAGACTACTTAAAACTACTATTTACAGCTACAACTAATCTACAACTACTATTTACACCTAACCTACTATTTACAAATTGCTTATCAAAGCATGTTCTGATGTATTGCATTTCAGCACAAATTTGTTCCTAGTTTCATTAATTTGAAAATCTACTTTCGGAATGTTAGCCTCTTGATGGAGGTCGGAAATGCGGGTATCGAAAGGACGATCAAGGATCATCCTCAATACCCTGTTCTGCGCTACCTGTATTTTGTTCCTGTGGGTTTGTGCACATGATTTCCACACCGGAGCTGCGTAGAAGATCGCAGGCGCAATGATTTGTTTGTACATAGCCAGTTTGTTCACCCTAGAGAGACGAGATCTACGGCAAAGTAGCGGATATAAGCACCTAACTAGATTGGAACACTTAACTACTGTCCTATCTATGTGGGAGCGGAAAAGGAGCTTCTCGTCAAATAACATACCAAGATATGTTACTTCGGTGGACCACTCAACCCTTGTGCCATCCATTATTACAGTATAAGAGGGAGCCGGTTTTAGTTTGGGAGATTGTCGATGGAGGAACATGATTGATTGGGTTTTGGAGGCATTAATTTTGATTTTCCACGTGTTGGCATAATCAGCAAAGGCGTCAAGGCATCGTTGAAGTTTGTTTGTTATTTCACGAGGCCTCCTTCTCTTGATGGTTATAGCGGTATCATCTGCGAACAGGAAGAACACGCAACCGTTGTTGCCCAAGGGAGGAATGTCGGAAGTGTAGATGCTGTATAGCAAAGGGCCCAACAGACTTCCTTACGGAACACCTGCTGGGATGGAAAAGGTGTTTGAATTGCAACCATTCAACGATACCTTAAACGACCTTTGCTGGATGTAGTTTCGGGAGATTTTTACAAGATGTGATGGAAAGTTGAAGTTACAAAGCTTGTACACAAGTTCGTCATGCTAAACATTGTCAAACGCCTTTTCAACGTCTAGCAATGCCATGGCTGTGAACTTGTTCATCACCAGAACTAGCTGGTGATTTGTGGAATGCCCCTTCCACTGATGGAGCCAAGCAGATGCGACGAAGCTATGTGGTTGCCAATCACATTTGCTTTCTCCTGCGGGGTGATTTTGAGCCGATCGTCATCATTTTCGACTCTAAGAGGTGGAACGGGTTTGGGATGAGTTTTCAGCACCTTGGCTTCCTTCCAGAATGGACGGGAGCGGTCATTCAGATTCTGGACAACACGCCCGAAACTTTTATTTCGGAGTGAGTTCATTTTGGAAGCAATCTGCCTGCTCAGATCGGCCATTTCACGTTTTTTGCTCAGATCTCCAGTCCTCTGAAACTGGCGTCTACGCACATTTCTCAAGCGAATTAGTAGTTGGGTGTGGGAATCAATAGCAACAAACTTACCCCTCACAGGAAGTTGTCGAACACACGTCTCGTCAGCCACGGCTATGTCCTGGTGGAGTCCTTCCAGTGCCCGGTCGATGTGCTCTACGGTGTCAAGCGGCGGATTATCATCGATGTTTCTGTCAACCACAAGCCCAAACTGCACCCAGTTGACATGATGGTAATCTTTGCGCAGGCTTTGAGCAGGTGCCACGTTGATGCCGACTTCAGCCACCGTCGGTTGGTGGTCGGAGTTTAAATCGTTGATTGACACCGGCTTGGATAGCGCAAAGTTCGTCAAGAAGAAGTCCAGCGTGGAAGGGTTTCCCGCCGGAAAGATGAATGTCGATTCATCCGAAAATTGCAATGTATACAGCCCATGCTGCGAGTGGTCGAAGAGCATACGTCCATTCTGATTCCGCTGATAATTCCGCCATGCTTCGTGGCGGGCATTTAGATCGCCCCCAATAACGAATCGTGAGCTCGTGCGAGTGATGGTGGTCAGGTCATTTTTAAATTGGATGCCTAATCCATTACTGGCAGCACACTGACGAGGGCAGTATACGGCGATGAACCGGACGTTTCCGGTTGGTGATTCCACCTCCACACTAAGGGCCTCGATGATAGAAGTGCGGATATGCGGTAGCGTGCAGAACTTGATTCCTTTCTTGATGATGATCGCAACACCTCCCCCTGGAGTGGATACGATCAAGCCGGATAATGTGGTGATCAGGCAGCTAAAAACTGTCACAGGATTTAAGATGGGTCTCTGTTAGGAGGCCCACGTTGATACTTTGCTTGTGGAGGAAGTCAGCAAGCTCGATTCTTTTTGCTCTTACAGAGCATGCGTTCCATGTGACAACAGTTATCGGTTTAGACACCATACTGAATAATAAACTTACCGAGCACTTGGATCTGTTCGGGCTTGTTGCGGAACTGACGAAGAGCGCTGGTCATGTCGACGAAAATCTTCATCAGCTCATCCGCAGTGAAGAGATCGGGATTGGCGTGTTGTGCTGGTTGTTGTCTCCAGAATCCAGGGGGGGGGGGGGGGTGGAGAGTTTTGTCCAGCTGAGGCACCAGACGTTTCTTGACGGGGGCCGGATTGCACCCGTGGATTTTCTTGATAGTGTTGCGTAGCAGGAAGAGGTGAGAAATCCTCCACTCTGAATGCCAGCGTAGTGTCCTTCTTCCGTCCTGGTTGATTTCTTGTGGACGCCTGCTTTCGGATCCGCTTAAAATCCGCGCGGCTTGACGAAGCAGTTTTGGGTGCCGTGCCCGAAATTCAGCCAACGCTGACACTGGGTGATGTCGTGACGGCCGCCACGGTATGGTTCCCATAGGACAATGATGGAGTTGATGGAGCGGATGGCCTTCAACGCATTGAGCGTCACCGTTCCCTTCTGGAAATGCACCAGGAAAAGGCAATCCGGATACCTCTTGACGTTCTCGTCTCTCCTTGTCATCCGGAAGACAACAGTTGGGGCCAGCTTGTAGCGGTTCTTGATATCCGCTTCGATCAACTTCGGGTCAAAGTTCGGTAGACCCCTGATGACAACCTTGAATGGTTTCTCACCGGGAATGTCGTGGGTGAAGAATTCCACCTTGGAAGTCCTCAGGTGGGCAATAGACTGATGCAAAATTTGACTTTTTCGCTCCACAGTGCTTAAATGGTTTCAAATTGGGTCCTGATTAGCCTCCCAAATTTACAACTCATTTGGTTAGAAACAAACTTCGCACAAGCCATTTGAAGTTTACATGTAAATTACTATGGGAAATCTTAACTTTTTGTTCATTGCCTTCTAGTCTTTTTCCATATTGGGCTGCGAAACAGTTCGATAGCCATTCTTATAGATAATTGCTACAACTTTGCTGAAGATCATTTCTATGTAAAACGAGACAGGAAAAAGTTATTAATTATTCAAGAGATTGGTAAACTTATTACATGATCAAGCAGCTGCTCTGTAGGCAATACTGTATTTTGCAGTGTGACATAGTAGCCATGATTTTTGTGTCCTATTCAACGCCCCAGAAACACCAATGTTACAGTTGATTGAGCATGATCATAAGACATCAGCGCATTGAACCATTGATAACTTTCGATCCTTGCATTTAATCAAAAAGTGGTCTTGAGCAAAGTTGTAGTTGGGAAAATTTCCTACAAGTAAAGTTGAAAGTTTTTGAAGCAGACCAATATGGTGAATTATTAGATAGACATGAACAAAAATCTTGGTTTTACCATAGTAATTCCCATACAAACTTCAAATGGTTTGTGCGATCTCAGTTTCTCACCAAAGTTCAAATTTTGAGAGGTTAGTCAGGATCCGATTTGGAATCGTTTAAGTACTGTGGAGTGAAAATTTCAAATTTTGCATCACTCTAGTGGGCAACGACCAAGTCGTACTCTGCTTTCGTACGGAGCATCACCTTGGTGCCGACTCTGCCCAACTTGAATTCGGCTTTTACGCCCAGTGACGCCAGATCTGCGATGAGATCGTTAAGATGGGCATTTTTTACTAACAACGGAGGTAGCTTTACTTTTGCCGTGCTTATGGCAACAACGTCACCGAAATCTCCGACATCACTGCCGTTCGTCGCAGTGGCATCGTCGCAAGAAATCGTGCAATCGAACTGCCCCGATTCTTCTTCATCTTCTTGCTGCGCTTTCCTTTTGCAGCTGGCTGGGTATGCCCATCGATGGAAAGAACAGCAAACCTGTTCAATGTAGGCACACCGGAGCTTCCTTCACTGGGGTCCTTGTCCTTCACCGGGCTCCGCGAGCGATGCTTCCCCATTTTGGGGCACACACACACACTCACACACACACACACACACACACACACACACACACACACATACACACACACACACACACACACACACACACACACACACACACACACACGCACACACACACACACACACACACACACACACACGCACACACACACACGCACATACATACACACACACACACACACACACACACACACACACACACACACACCCGCGCACGCACACACACACACACACACACACACATACACACACACACACACACACACACACACACACACACACACACACACACACACACACACACACACACACACACACACGCACAGACACACGCACAGACACACACACACACACACACACACACACACACACACACACACACACACACACACACACACACACACACACACACACACACACACACACACACACACACACACACACACACACACACACACACACTCCCACACACACACACGCACACACACACTCACACACACACACACACACACACACACACACACACACACACACACACACACACACACACACACACACACACACACACACACACACACACACACACACACACACACACACACACACGCACACACACACACACACACGCACAACAGACCACGAAAGAGAGAGCGAGAACACTAACTGAAAATTTTTCCGAACAACTCAAGAGAGCGAACTAAACTGGTTGACGTTCAAGCAGAGAATGGTAAATAAAATTGCTGTTGATCCTTTCACGATGACTAGGATGATAATAACCTCCTTTGATGTACTTCTACGATGGCGATGGTAGAAATGGAAAAAAGCCTTTGTGGTATGCGATGCTGGCGGTTTGGTCCTCGTACGATGGCGCATTTCGTTCGTATCTTGGTAAAATCGTCGAGATTTGGTCGATCCGTAGTCCACCGGAAGTAGAAGATCCGGGTAGAAGGACCAAATTATGTCAAAGACTGTCCCGACCGCTTGATGGTGACCTCCACTACCTGGCAAAAGTACCTTTTCCTTCCTTTTGCTATTCGTATTATCCTTGTTTATGATGCTTTTGGTTTCCGTCACCCGTAGACCTTCCTTCCCGTGTATTCATCGGTACCCAACACCAAATTTTTAACAGAAGTACAGTTTATTAAAAAAGAACACTACATCGATTTTATTTAAACTACAACACTACAACACGTTGTACGTAGTAGTAAGTGACCGCGATGAATCGGTTCACTACCACCAGCCACCAACCTCAACCGATTGGTAGCACCGTGGTTGTATCCGTCATCCGCTAACCGCAGACATATACCAAAATGTAATTTGTCAGCAAAAACAATAACATTGCTTTACAATAGAATATAAATTACAAAACTTATAATACATTTTACTTTAGAATCGTCGGATGGGGCTTCTTTTGACACATTTTTGTGTAAGCGAACTTTAACATGTCCTTATAAAAAAAACAAAGTAGATTACTATAGGATGTGGTGTACATACCTTTATAATGTGTAATGAGAAGCATATGAACGACCAAGCATGATTGTAGAAATTTTTCGCCATATAGCCATCAAACCGCAGTCGAAAATGTAAACAGAACACGTGACACGTGATATATATTCTTTAATATGTTTTGCCAATTAAGAGGACGGAGTGTTCACTCGGCTGTCAAAAGCAGGCCACTCTCGATGTGTGCCACGCGATCGTCTGTTTACTCGGCAGCAACCATTGTGTGGTCCTCTTCATTGTTCTTCATCAGCAGTTCTTTCGGTCGATGCGTCGTTGACTTTGGAAAGCAACCGTTTCGTGATGAGTGAGTGAGTGTTGACCACGTTTTGCGTCCATTGCTGCAATGGAAGCGCTTTGCCCCACGATGGCGTAACTGCCATACAATGAAACCACTGGAAGTGGCTCCAGTTCTGATGAAGGAGGCTTTTTGGATAGCGGAAGATAAAGTGTTTTTTGTGTTGTACCTTTTGACTATAGTTTTAAGATGTATTGTATAGTAACCAAGAATCCTCGGCTCTGTAAAGTTAATTCTGTTGAGCCTTATCAAATAAATAAATGAAAAAAAATGAACAACATCAATCGACATCATGAACTCCACCCAAAAGAATAAAACCTGTACAAAACTCACAGTCAGATTAGTCAAAATACTGATTTGACAGAACTTTATAAAAATTCATGAATGTTTGGTATAATGGCGATTTCATAGGGAGAAACAGATTGCTATGAACAATTTTCACTCATTATATATATTTATACAATATATATTATTATATATTATTATATATTATTAAATTATGATTATCGACTCCCGAGAGGAGCCTGTCTATGTTTTTAAAAGTTTCAACAACGATTTTAGGAAATTTTTTTTAAGAAGTTACACTTTTTATAAAACTCCTTGGTAAGCTTATCCGCATAAGCAACGCCAGTGGTGTAATGGCAAGCGTAATTTTCTCTCACTCCAAAAGGTCTGGGTTCAATCCCAGTCGTCGCCGCCGGGATTTTCTGAGGCATAAAATCTCTGATCACGCCTTACTTCGGGGGAAGGAAAGCCGTTGGTCCCCGGGTCGATAGGTAGGGTCCATGTGTGGGAGATACCTCACTGGCGTCGGTAGTATTGGTACTCCATACGGAAATCAAATCAAGAAAAAAAAACTTTTCTGCATAATTCTGAGAATCGCTTAAAGATATTTGCTGAGGATTTTATATGATCGAATATACTGCAGTCCCAGTAGTAGCAAGTTGTGGATAAACAAACAATCGATTCTTTAATCTACTTCATTTGGTTCAACATTTTTACATATCATAAAAAGCCCCTCATGACGGTAGTATATTACTCTATCTTTTGTCCTGAGCTGTTTTTTTTTAGTTCTGTGCAATGTTATTCTTAATTGGGTGTAGATTGATGTGACTCTCCTTGCCTGAAGATCTTATGTAGCCCATGTTGTCATACATCGTATCAACCTGAGGCAGATCAACGCATTCCATGAATCAATATAGGTATTTGATATTGATTGACAACGAAACAGATTTCGCCCGATTCAGACTTTCATGGGCAAAATTCCACATAATTGAAGCTTGTTGGTGCCTTTTCAGGTAGCTTCCAATGTGAGAGAAAACTCAGTAGGTATTATCATCATTAGTTATAATTTGTGTTAACCATCGTTATCGGCGGTTATCATCAAATGGACGGCTCATGGTAGGTGCAGTTGACCGTGTAACGAGTCCAAATCGTTAACTGCTTTTGCAACATATCCCTGGAGTGAATCAACTACTTTGATTTTACTGATGCTGATCGTTTGTTATAACAACGGTTCTCTAATAAGGGGGTGTTCATTAACTACAAAGACAGTTTTTTTGGATTGTTGACCCCCCCTCCCCCAGCGTCCATACAAAAAAAAATTAAACTTGTATAGACCATGGATGATTGCCCCCTAAGCTGTCTTCGTAGTTTATGAACGGCCCCTAAGCATAGTAGGACACCCAGTAGCACACTTGTCGCACCCCTTTTATGAAAACTTTTCGTAGCGAAGTAGCGAAAGGCTTATTCTACGAGCACGTTGTTAAAAGTTAATTTAAAATAGGGGAAATGGATGAAATGTCGACCCAAATGCACCTAATTTGGGCCCATACATAAATTCAGCTATCGACTAAATTTTCAATGGCGACCAAAAATATCCATTAGTTCCCAATGACGCATCCATCTAGATAAAATTAATAAATAGCAGATTTTTAGCGATGGGCCCAATCTTAGATCCATAGGCCAACATTATAGCCATTTCCCCTACTATTTCAGTTTTGAAAAGTGCGATAATAGACTGGCCCACAAAAATAAAAGCTCTACACTGCAAAAAATTATGAATTTAAATGGTGATGTAAATATCCATGCATGGTAAAATTGAAGCATGTAAATTTCTTTTTCACGTAAACTAGCAACTTGCAAGAAATGTTGCTTACAAAGATGGATGGTTGCATACAATATTTAGAATATTTCATGAAATGACTCTTAAATTTACACGATCTACAAAGTGAATTTGTATGCTATGTGACACTCCATTTATGTGCATCATAGCGACAGAAATTTACACTACTTTTTCGAACTGTGTAGTTTTGTACGGGCCAGCGCCTAGATTTGTGCCTTTAGGTGAGAAAACCATTACCCGAAAGTTTCAACTCATTTGGTTCTTTGAGGAGCTGGCGCTTTTAGTTTGTATTTTGTATAAAGAATTTGGATAAAATACATGAAAAATGACAATCCTACACAGTTCGAAGAAGTAGTGTAAATTTCTGTTCAATATGATGCACATAAATGGAGCGTCACATATCATATACGTTTACATTATATATCATGTAAAGTTCTGACACATTTCATGCAATGTAGCAAATATTGTATACAAAATCCCATCTTTGTTAACAACATTGTTTGCAAGTTGCTCGGCTGCGTGAGATGAAATACAAGTTTACGTGAATGAATGTTTACATCACAATTAAAATTCCGAATTTTTATCTGTGTACACTCTATCGATCATAAAAAAATTTCCTTATTCTCGATTTCATTCAGATTTTCAAAACTTTAAACTACAATAATGAGTAACAACTTTGCTGAAGATTGCATTATGAATCCTGTTAGTTTTATTGAGATATTCGCTTTTGAATGTATAGGATCATTTTGTTTATGAAAATTTCTACCAAATCTCTTATATGAACGTTAGACCTAAAGCGCCAGCCCGTGTAACGTCAAAAACGAAACAAACAAATCTCCTGAAAATCTTAAAGTTCAACAAGTTTTTTTTTAATACACTTCAATCCCCACTGTCAATCCAGACTCCCGAAAACTTCAAATATGTATTTTGTAATCTTAGCAACAGAAATTCTTCTGCAAAATATGTTCACTGCACAGTTCAAAAAAGTAGTGTAAATTTCTGTCACTATGATGCACATAAATAGAGTGTCACATAGCATATAAATTCACATTACAGATCGTGTAAATTTAAGAGTCATTTCATGAAATATTCTAAATATTGTATGCAACCATCCATCTTTGTAAGCAATATTTCTTTCAAGTTGCTAGTTTACGTGAATAGGAATTTTACATGCTTCAATTTCAGCATGCATGGATATTAACATCACCATTAAAATTCATAATTTTTTGTAGTGTGTATATTGGGGTGGCCCAATATAATATTTCGTCTGAAATCTAGGGTACTCAAGCTCAAAATGATAGCCAAGAATATTTCAAAAAATGATTTAGATGTGGCCACGATGAAATTTAAAAAATCGTTTTTTCAAATCAAATATTTCTAAAGAATCGAAATTTACCCAAGTAGCATTACAAGTTTTATTGAGGTTATTAAGCACTCTTAAAGTCTAAATCATGATCTACAGAACCCTCATAAAACCTAAACTGTTACTTGGGTAGTGCAACCAAACTCTTTTATATATTTTTTACACATTAGGTGGAACCCCAACAAAAAGAAGAAAAAAAATTGTCACGGCCTCCTAGATGCTCCATTTTGTCATGACATTTTTTTTTTCAATTCTCAAAAAATCACGATTTTTTGAGTGCTTCATGACATTAATCATCAAAAGTGGGTATCGTAATAAGTCCTTTATTTGATTTAGTACAGTTAAAATATGGTAAATTTTGTAACAATCAAGTTTTCTCATAAGAATATATGCCTATGGTTGATCGCAATTTAGTTGCTTATGATGAATTGTTGCACCTAAAATGAACAACCCAAGTAACAGTTTTGTTTTTATTCGAGTTCCATTAACCATGATGTAGACTTGTAGAATATTTTAAAACCGTTAGAGCCCAAATTGGCCATACCCAGTCATGTCTCGGGAACCCAGATGGAAGTTAACATAATTTGTCACACATGCTTCGGGTAAGCGGCGCCGGTGATGTAGTGGTAAGCGTGATTATCTCTCACCCCAGTAGGCCTGTTCAATCCCAGTCAGCGCCACCGGGATGTTCTGAGGCATAACATCTCTGATCACGGGAAGTAAAGCAGTGTGTCCCCGATTCATGAGTTGATGTGATGGGTCGATAGATAGGGTCCAGGTGTGGGAGCTCTGCGTGATCAGAGATGTTATGCCTCAGAACATCCCGGCGACGCCGACTGGGATTGAACCCAGGCCTGCTAGGATGATAGGTAATCACGCTCACCACTACACCACCGGCGCCGCTCGGTAGCATTAGTGCTCAGCACGGAAAACAAGATGGACGGAAAACAAATCAGGAAAAAAAATGCTCCGTGTACCACACAGCAAAAAAATAATTTTAATATTATATCCAAGATGATGCACTTCAATCATGTTGAAAATCTCATGTAATTTTTATGGCAACACAAATAAAAAAATGCAGGGAAAGTACACGGAAACAAATCCGATTCCATTTTCATGAATAAAAAATCATGAAATGAAAAAACTTGCCATCCCATGAAATCGTAACAACGATTCATGATTTCGTCATGGAAATTCATGATTTCATAATGCAGTGGAATCAAGACCGCTACAAGCGTTACACGTACTTGACAAACCGTATTCATAAACCGCACTACATAGGTATCTCTTATACGCCTTTTGTCTTCCATTTCATACAAGTACTGATAGTCTAGTGGTCAAAGTATGAGTCCAATGATCTCAAGGTTCTTGGTTCGAATCCAGTTTGATGCTTTATTTGATTCTTTTTGCGTTTTTTGGTTGAAAGTTAAACCCATGAATTTAGCTCATGATTTCAACTCGGATGATTCATGATTTTGGAAATGTTTGCAGCGTTACGCAAAAGTTGCTCATGATATCATTAATATTATTCATGGTGTATTTTCATAACATGAAAATACGCTGTGTTCATGAAATCATGAGTCATTTTTCTCATTTCGGAGATCGGATTTTTTCCCGTGTAGCGTAATGTCAGTTCATGCACTGTATTAATGATAATGTTGTCCTTTTTGTCATGTAATATTACACCATATTTTTGACACGATTGAAGTGCATCCACTTTGATGTGATATCAATATTATTTTTTTGCTGTGCACCGGGAAGGTGCATAGGATGACGGATTATCCATATGTTTCACGATTGTCGATTTTACGTACGTATGAGACAGATTTATTCGTCAATCAGTTTGTTTAGGAAAACATGACACTACACAGTTCGAAGAAGTAGTGTAAATTTCTGTTCAATATGATGCACATAAATGGAGCGTCACATATCATATACGTTTACATTATATATCATGTAAAGTTCTGACACATTTCATGCAATGTAGCAAATATTGTATACAAAATCCCATCTTTGTTAACAACATTGTTTGCAAGTTGCTCGGTTGCGTGAGATGAAATACAAGTTTACGTGAATGAATGTTTACATCACAATTAAAATTCCGAATTTTTATCTGTGTAGTGCAAGTGTTTTTTTATGCATTGTAAACTTGCTGGAGTTTTTCAGCAGACAGAAGTTGCTTGCGAAATAATATTACGCCAGATCGTAAGAAGAAAGGTATAAAATGATTGTTTTGACATGTTATCATTTTTAATCAGTTTTCGGTTCTTAAAATGAGTAATTTGGATAAACAATCAAAACTCCATACACAATTTTTTCAAATATTTTTTGATATCTAGGAAAGTAGTAGTAGGATTTGAGCTCAACTTTAAGTAGTCAGTTCTACATGTTATGTACCATTGATGTTTTTTTTTCCTTTTTAATTTTTTGAAGATTTTCAAGTTTTACCTTATTCTCAATACTCGGCGATGACTTATTTCTTTGTCCCTCACGATAAAGTCAACATTTACCACCGATTGAATTTGTTTAACTAGCCCATATGTTTAAAACTGAAATTCTTAATAATTCCATGTATCGAAACTGGCAAATTCTCCATGTGTGGTATTTTAAAACTGAAATCTGCCAACTTGGATTCGAAAGGTCACGAGGCACCAGTCTAGTTTCACATACTTATTTTTTCAACCGTTTCGCTTCTGCAGAGTAGCACCCAACAAGAGATGTTGCTACCAAGGTGGTGAGTGTGTGTCATGAAAATTTTACGAAGCTCAATTTCACAAACATTGAAAGTCACCGTATGCCAACGCTTTCCTACATATGCGAAGCCAGGTTGATCACGGTGGTGGTGTGCGATGGGGCGGCTGTCTTATAATTTTTGCATTAGCAAGATGGGAACCGTAAGTGAAGCCGTAATTTCCAAGCCTCGTTCCCGGGATTATAAGCAGTGATGCTGTTTGGACGTGTGTCTGAATATGAGTACGAGCAAACTCCGCTTGGGTATGATAATGGTAAACAAAATTGAGATTTGCCGAAGATGACATCAAGGAGCCACCGTACATATTCGGAAATACTGGAATTGTGAACGAATAACTGATTATTGTGAAGGAGCGAGAATAGCTATGCTAATTTCAAGCTATTTGAATCAGCTCATGGAGCCATTTGAAGAAGTGAAACGATATTTTACTGAAGTAAATTCAAAATTCCGTGCATATTTACTTTATTATTATATCGTGACTACAAACGCGTCACAACTGAAATATTAATTCTACATAACATCATCCTACTACAACAATTGAAACGAAGGAATTTGCTTATTCAATGTGACGCGTATGTTGTCACGATTTAGTCAATTAAAAATCTGTACGGAATTATGAATTTACCTAATCAAAATGTAATTGAAAATCTTCCAATGGCTCCATGAGCAGATTTAAACGGTCAAAGGACAAAATGTCAAAAAGTAAAAGGTCGAATAAACAAATGTTCGAGTAGACCACCAAAGGACCGACCTGCGTGCGGTGCGTTGCTAGTCGGATTGCTATTTTGACAACTTTGTTGTTTCATATTTTAGTTAGCTGTCTGTTTGCACACACCGGTCGTTGCTATCAAGGTTGTTAATTTTTGATTTTGACTAGCACGCCGGTAGTTGCAAAAATGAGTTCTTATCGTACAACTTCTAATATTTAAACAAGTTTTTCGACCGGCCATGCTTTACCCTGTGCCAATATGCCACTACCAGGAAAAAAGCACTTCAAAGGATTCAGAACAAAGTTCTGAAGATGATTTTGAAGTTGCCTCCCTGGTACAGTACTACCGAGGTACATAGAATTTGGAATGACTTTAGAACAAATGTCCAACAAAATAATTAATAATTTCAGGCAAAAATCGTTGCAATTCTTAATTGCAACGATTAATTCCCTTTATACTTAGATAAGATTTAGTTTTAGTTTATAATTTTAAGATTTCAATTGTTATACTAACATACAGGTTTAAAAAACCTGTTTTAAATACTGAATTGCCAATGCATGAACAATGTAAAAACACTTACATAGATGTACATCATAACAATTAAGGCTGGTAATTTACTGTAGTTACTGGAGCACCTAGGTTAAAATGAAATGTAATTTATTTTGAATTTGGAACAAATAAAGTGTTAAAAAAAAGTTCTTATCGTAGCACGTAATAGTGATATAATAATATATTTAGGATTCTGATTTAACCGTGGACCCATTTCAGAATACCTGATATTTAAGTCCATTCCGAGGTAACTATCACATAAAATTATCGCCGCATGTAAACACTAATGTTATCATGTGGATAATGTTATTGCAAAGGCACTTCCTGATTTCGAAACGTGAAGTTTTGAATTCCGGCACGTATTAAGTAGTATTTGGAAATTGACATTTATAACTGGTTTATAGTCAGATAGATCTCACCGAATTTCATCTGCGAAATAGCACCAGTTTCAGTTTCGCAGTAATCTAAAAATCTTTTTGTTTTTATTTTTTTTAACAACTTCTGAGCAAACCCGAAATTAATGAAAAAGTTTCAGTTCGTCAAAAATCTACCAGCTGAAGAAGTTTTACACTTTTTACAGTTTTCTAACTACATTTTCACTAAACACATAGCAGCATACAACAATAAAACACGTCAGCAATGCCAAGAACATTACAAAAAATGAAGTCTCAGATTTATTAATTTGTATATTTTCCCTGTTGGTTACATTTTCCAATGAGACCTGTTATTTGATGCATTGTGGCAGGCCAATACTAATGTTGCATCATGGTATTTGGCACACAGTCTTGATCTTGGTGTTTGGCTGAACAGAGCAAATGATCGAGATGGGCGATGAAAGTGATGGCTAAGAAAGTATCAAAATTATATAGAAGAAAAGCTATTCATGGTCATTCATGTCGGTTCGTCGATAGTTATCGCATGGGAGTTTATTGGGTGGTAAGCTTCCCTTTAATTTATTTGTTTTACTCTTTAAAAAATATTATCATGAGTTTAAAATTAAATAAAATCTAAACTTGAGGCTAAAGTTTTAAAATTCAAAATCTGTAACTTTAAACTTGTTGTTAAACTTATTAAAATGTACAATTAGTAATATAATTCTTCATTATTTTTATTTATTTATTTATTTATTTATTTATTTGGAGAGGTTGTCTTCTCGTAGGAGTGAAACCTGTGTAATCAGGGAAGTAAAGTCATTGGTCCCCGATCCGTGCTGAGCACCAATGCTTCCGATGCCAGGCCAGGAAGGCAGCTCGCACACCTGGACCATACCTATCGACCCATCAACTCATGAACCGAGGACCAACGGCTTTAGAGATGTTATTACTCAGAACATCCCGGCGGCGCCGACTGGGATTGAACTCAGGACTGCTGGGGTGAGAGGTAATCACACTTACCACTACACCAATGGCGCCATATAACATGTAAGATTATCAATATAACTTCAAAAAATCTTCAATATCCAGCTTAAAGGTTGGTTGGTTGGTTGATTGTCTTTATTAAGGAGATTTTCAGCCAGACGCTGGTTCATCTCCGATTGTAGCTTAAAGGGAACCAAGCACTTTAGAGCAAATTCCAACAATTAATTGTCTTAGAATTTCAAAATAAGCATTCCGGAAAAGTTTGGTTGAAGTCGGCGATATTGACCACAAATCTAATAAATTGTGTATACACTTGAACGGAATGACCCACATACATAGCTAAATCGCGAAAAGTGTATACATATAATATACATGTGGAATAACCACAAATAGCTATGTTGTGGAACACAACCCTAATCCCATATCTAGGGTTGATTTGTGTCGATGCAAATCGTACAAACAATCCTCGCCTTAATCCAGTGATGCCCTTCAATTGTCGTATCCGTCACTCCAAGCTTCCTAGCGAATTGGAAGCGCAAAATCCCACACAACGTATTTAACAATCTTCCGTTTATGTGAGTGATGTTTCCCGCCAACTATATTCGACGCATCGAGGTAATTCCGGTCGCTGTCAGAGCCAATCACCATAACCGGCTGATGAATCAAATTTCGTGCTGTAGGAAACAAAAGTACGGCAACGTGGAGGTACACAGCTTACGACTCACGAGAAATGTCATAACAGATAACACGCTGGTTCGCATAGATCCAGTGTGATCCTTCCGCTGTAGTAATACATTTGCCCGCATATCGGATGTGGGTAGGTTGGTATGTTGCTGCTGTCCGTGCTCACATCAGCTGCATGTAGACGTTCCGTACCGAACAACCAAAGCATGGCGAACAATTTGCGACCAAGTAAGAAAAACATAGATTCAAACGTGTGCAAAATGTAGTCGGGCACCGAATGTATTTCTTTCATTTCGTGCTAAAACAAATCAGTTCAACATGAAATTTTATTAGATTAGAACACACTGGTTAAGCAGCAGCAGCGTGCCGGTGTGGTGCAAAAGTGCTGAATCGCTCTTCCACTCTGGTGGGAATAGAACATGGTAGAGAACGTTTATATCTCGACTATGTGTGCGGGGTGTTTCACGAACCATAATCGATGTGCAGTGGGAGGAATATAATTTCGTTATGTTTCCTTTGTATGTCAGTTCACAGGAAATATCTAGCTCTGATGATGAAGCATAAAAAACCCACTCGGAAAACACTGGTCAATGTGAGCATTGAGAACGCTTTTACATTTTTCATAATTTCTCAAGCACTAATGGAAAGCAATATATATGAACAGCGTTGTTTTTTTTTTTTTTTAATTTAATTGGCCGCAGTTTTCAAATCGATTCACAGTGCTTAATATGATGAAGTTGCATGATGATTAAATTATGTATCCGCCTACCGCATCTTTGCGGTAAAGCCACTATTGTTGGCGGTTTTAAGCCATACTACCCCCCAACGAACGTGGCAGTCTTTTGAACCTTCCAAGAAATGACATGCAACATGTGCTAAGCCAACACAACGGTTTTGCTTTAAAAGTAAGGCTAGGTTCCTGTTACCGTGACGCTGATGGATGACGTTCCACCGCAGGCCGTTTTTCGTGCAAATCCTAGAATAAACAGCTCCATTTGCTTTAGTATGCGGCTGGGTATAACCATTTGTTTGCTTCACCAACGAAATTAGAGACCGAGACTGCGCACGATGTGTCGTGGTTAATTAGGGAAATTGGCTTGCCTGGGCTCTAATCATTACTTGTTGCTACTAATTGGTCGAGGGTGAAGATTTAGAGAATACCACGTTCAAACACGGACCACTGGTGAAGGTCAGTGGGTATTTCTGGCAGGGAAATTAGCTTTGATTGATGTTACGGCGCTGTCAGGATAATACTCGCCCAAATTGAATCAATGGGCTTCGACGTTTGCCTGTCAGCCACTTCCATTTGGACCCTTTTAGGAACAGAAGAAACCTACCTTCTCAGGGTGATTGTCCATGGACCGCAAAAATGAGACGAACTCAAATGGAAACCTTTCTTGCAAATTTGTCAATGGATCAAGTGAAAGCCAATGAAGCTTGGTGAGATTATTCGCGAGTTTTACTTTTCATCTATCTACACCATCTGTCGCAATAATAAATTATTCATTTAGATACGAGACAGCAATAGATCATATCCTCCACAGTCATTAATCATTTAAATGAACATTAATCAAAATTCCCCCGGTGCCACGAGCTGCGGACTACGAGTGAGCCTTCTCTGCTCTACACGGTGGCATAAACAGATTGCGAATGAGCCCTGCAATCAAGCAGAGCCATTTTCTGAAAATCCGCAAGCTGCGTGGCCCCGGTCGGTGGTGACGCAGCAGATAGACTGCAGACGTTTATAACAATAACAATCAGCTAAATGAACACTAAACGCGATGAAATGAGAGGAAAATAATGGTAGCGAGCAATATTGAACTTTTGCTGTGTTATTTTTATTTTGCACGTGGTCTATCATAATTTATACTAATTTTCCTTGAAACTCTTTCGCACCTGGCACAAAGCAAAGGTATTCAAACCATCGCAATAAATGTTGATGGGTAAATATGGGAGAACAGGTGCTCCGCTAACGACGTGATTGCTGACAGCCATTTTTTAATGATCATTTAAAGGTTAAAGTGGGAATACACTTACGGGTCCCTGTTATTTAGCCTAGACAGTCAAGGCACGGTACTTCCACTCTGAAGGTATTCAATTCTCGGCCCGGTTGAGGTAATCTTTCAGGTTGGAATTTTTTTCGACTTCCCTGGCCATCTATGTACCATACCAGACGATTTACAAATGACACATTCTACCAGGATGTTTCACGTTTTTGCTTGATTTTTTTATGGTTGTTTTAATACAACTGAAGCAAATTAAAACTAACCATCAAATATTTTTGCAGATTTGGAAAGTGTGATAATTTTAAAGATCAAGAGTTTATGATTTTAGTAGTTCAAAATGATTTGATCAGTGACTATGTTGCGTGACGTACAACGTAGAATTCATTCAGATCAGTCAAAACTGAACCTACCCAAAAATGGTTAAATTCTGTGGGTAGTAACAACTTGACAAATGAACAACGTCGATCGGATTCATGACCCTGTTGTCCATTTATCAACTTGTCACTTATCACTGAAAATGTGATCTACCAGCGTACATTTAATTTGTGATCGAAAACCATCATGTGAATGCTTGTGCTTTTGCCTTTGGAAACTCTTAAAAACCGATGAACAAATCTTATATCGAAAGGTTCTTAAATGAACTTTTATTTTAATAATTTTTTCGTGATCAGAAATAGTAAATTTTAAGATTAGGGATTTAACCCCAAAATACTTCCTGTTTGTGCAATAAAAAAATATCGTGCGTTTTAATACGACCGCAACCACTACTTTGATCTATTGTAACTTCATTTTATTTATGCCAACGTAATGTTGTATACCACTTTTGTTTAAGTAACAACCACTACTATTGAAAGCAATTATCCCAACCAGGTAATCCTTATTAAATGTATTACCTGAATGGGGACAGCAGCCCACATTTCCCAAGGTCTTATTAGACCCTTATCAAGATATCTGCATCGTTTATAAAATTGTGCAACACAGTCACAGAGCAAATGTTTAGAGCTTTGACTCCTTGAGCTACAAAAGTGACATTATCTTCATGAAGTTTACCAATAATTTTCAGGTGATATTTACAAGGACAGTGTGCTATTATCAAATCAGTGCACAATGGGCCAGGAACCGAATCATATTGAATTGATGTATTTTGCAAAGTTTCTCGGTTTAACATGCACGTCATGACAATTAGTTCCAATTTTCTCCGCATAGATGGTGCTGCGATACTAACTTTCTTATTTCACATGATAGAGGTTTGATGTCTTGAGCAAAATTGTAGAACATAAAAAAATATAACAAAATGCCGAAAGACTAAAAGTTCTAGGTCTTCAAATAACAAATATATAGTAAATATTGTAAAATTTAACTCAAATTTACGTTTTTTGTACTATTTTCCATGCAAACGACAAATCCTTCATTTTTAACGCCGTGTAAGTCGGATAGTTTTCAAGATTTAAGGAAGCGTTCCCAATGTTTTGGGTCGATACAAGCGAAATATTAGCCAAAATAGTGAAAATAACCATGATTTTCATAATTCGGTTTCTCGAAAAGTAGCAAGTATTAGCAAAAAATCATTAACTTTCTGAAATTTACCATTTATCATTAATCAAAGGTGAAAGTTTGCCGGACATTTACTTTTATATATTTGAGATAGCTGAATTCATTTATTTTTTTCCTTGGTTTGTTTTCCGTCGATCTTGTTTTCCTTGCTGAGTACCAATGCTACCGACGCCAGGGAGGCAGCTTCAACACCTGAACCTTACCTATCGACTCATCAACTCATGAACCGGGGACCAACGGCTTTACTTCCCTTCCGAAGGAAGGCGTGATCAGAGATGTTATACCTCAGAACATCCCGGTGGCGCCGACTGGGATTGAACCCAGGCCTGCTGGAGGTGAGAGGTAATCACGCTTACCAGTCTGAATTCATAGACTACAATGTTTATTCAAGCAGCGTTCGCCAACGCACGGCTTGCTGGCTGCATGCGATAGAAACGATGGAATATGTCTTTTATGCTTCGCTAGCTGCACGTTGGCGAACGCTGTACTAATGTATGCACAAAGTTTCTTCATGAATATTCTCGAACATGTGTGCTTGTGTGATGAGATATCTAGATTCAAAATATTTTTTTTATTCTAACAACTACCTGTTATCTTGCATTGTCGATTATTGCAGCAGCATTTACACGGGTTCTGGAAATTGCTCATTCTTGGTGTGAGGAAACTGTTTCTGCATTGTCATCATCGGGTCAGAGGACAGCAAAAGTCGATGGAATACGTCCTCGATGTTTGCAAGACGACTGAATTGTCGAGAATGGATTTGTTTCGTCGCTCTTGCGCCTCTTCGGATAATAAACCAATCGGAATATCACAATGGCTTATGATTGTCGGTCCATGTACCAAGATCCTGTGTACCGTAGGTGACAAAGGGTAAAAACTATAATAATGGACAAACAACCTTCTAGTCTCTTCTGCGTAGGTTTCGAATGCCTTTACGTCGATTTCAAGCTTGCTAGATAGCGCACACTAAAAAAAAAAAAGATAGCGCACACAGAATTGTAACGAATCGACGAAGGATATCCTCCTCAATTTCTTTAATTTTTGCCGTTATTTCTGGATTCTGAAAAAATCTTCTGGCGGTGTTGCCATCATTACTATAGCCTGTTGAAATGAAAATGTATTCGAATGTGTATCCTAACAAGACGATAAAATGAACTTACCTCTAGATGGCAACGGTTCACTTATTCTCAGTCCTTTTTTTAACTCTTCTTTTATTGTACGTTGTCTTTCTATAAAGATTTCGTTTCCTTTACTTACTCGCCATTTTTAAGTGGAATTCAGTACGCAACGTTAAGTATAAGTTACATACTTCTTATGTACGCATGAAGCACAGATATTGTTTCAATTTTGTCAGGATCGTCACAAATTTGAGCATCGATGGGATTACTTAGGGCTTTGCCAGAAGCTCCACAAAGGTCACACGCCTGCGAGTGTGTTTCTGTGACACTGTTGATTTTGTAGTTGAAGCTTCATGCCTTCCACTTCCACCATTTTGATGGGGCGGCTCAAATTGATAGATGATGGGCAGTCATTTTTCCAAACTATTTGCCGTTCGCCGGAGAATGGGGTGAAATGACTAAAATATATACGTACCCTAATTAACAAAGCACAAGCAATAAAAAAATCCTCAACGTATGTTCCTTATGTTCTGATATTGCTGCTTAGTAAGATCATTTTCGCTCAAAAATCGCAAAGCAATTTCAGCTGTAAATCGTTCGATCTCTGGTTTGGCACTTGATTGGGCAATTTTGTTAACCTCGTTCTTTGGCTATCTTCACAAAAAGATTTTATTTTTGGTATTCCACCTACATTTTTCTTTGGGCTATCGTCCTGAACTTGGAAGTGGGAATCGAGTAAATTTGTTTATTTTTGAAAAACTCTAACTTACATTTTCAGCTTTATAAGCCATCTTTTCCAGCATTGTGCTGTAAAGTAGCTGAAACAAAGCTGCAGATACAGCTACAAGCAGAAGCTAGCAAAATAGTTTTGGAGGGCGTTTACGCAACTTTTTCACAACCATTATTCAATTTGTCAGCCGCACTGAATAACAGCAGCTGATAAACGCAAATGTCACTTCTATGCAACTATTAATCCACTTTCAACATGTAGCTGCAAAAAAAAGCTAATAAAGTAAAAATATGATTCATTTGATGGGTTCTACACAACCAACAACTCTTGCTGAGTAACATAATCATCTAAAGTGCTTTTCAACAACTAAATAACCTGTATTCAGCTAATCAACTGTGTTAGAGTTACTTTGTAAGTATTTTTTTAGTCATCTAGGTTTATTTTTAGACGCGAGTAGTTTTAGAGCTTTTATTCTGCTCCTTTACAAAGCAGAAGCAACTAGTCGAGAAAAGTGATTCATGTGCACTATTGTAAAGTCTCTATTCAGTGATCGTGTTCTAAAAAATAATGTAGCTGTGTTTACGTCACTTCAAAGTGTTGGCGTGGCGAAGTTGGTAGTGTCAAGGTTTGCCAATGCGGTCGTCTCAAGTTCGATTCCAGGTTCCGGTGCAGGGTAAATAGTGTGGTGGTGTGCTTATTACTAATTTCGATTAATTTTATTCAAAGCAAAATAAACTCAATACATTCCTCCAACAAAAAAAGTAGAAGGGTCTGTGCCTAGGGGCACGAACGTAAGCTTGACGTAGGACCGCTAGTGGACGGAATAAATGTGAAGAGCATTAAGTTCTTTTAATTGATCAAATATCTATTATCTCAACTCTTTCCGTTTTTGAATTGTAGGAGTACCAAATTTGTAGTAATCTTTTTCAAAACGAAAGTTGATTACGAGACTCAATCAAAATCACTTGTACCCCTGCTTCCAAGTTTGTATGGTCGCTGGCGGCTTGTGGTTATGAATATGGACAAACAAGCACAGATAAATTATATTCCAACTCTTTACTGATGTAAGCTTGATGGCCCTGAAAAGGGCCGTTTTATTGAAGAGGACATCCATGGCCACTTACGCTTGGCGTGTTTAGTGTAGGTGACAGCATCACGGACCTCATTTTCCACGAACACCTTCAGCACACCTCGTAGATCAGACCGGAGATACGTCAGACACTGCCGCGGCGAGCCAGACGACGGATGGTGGTTATCTAGAAGAATTTGCGATGACGATTGGCACCTCCTTTTCCACGACCAGTCAATTGTTGCTTGTTGGTTATAGAAAAGTGGACTAGCCACTTTCGTACTGCTGCTATTGCTGACCACGCCGTCCGAAGCGAAAATGAGCTGATTCCAGACTTTTTGACTTTTTTGACTTTAAATGATCTATATTTCTTGAATTTGCGTGGTTTACATGTACAACTTATCAAGTGACACAGATGCGTCTTTTCAACTTTAGTTCCTGTGAAATTTCAATTATTATTAATTACAGTTCCTAGTCCTATCAGGCCTGTTTTAGAGAATGACCACCTTGGTGGGATTGGTTTGTTTTAAAATTTGAAAAAGGAGACTACTTATAACTACTATTTACAACTACAACTAACCTACAACTACTATATACACCTAATCTACTATATACAAAATGTTCTGATAAAATACATTTTTGTGTAAATTTAGTGCTAATTTCGTTAATTTTGGAATCTACATATTTTGGCAATGCCTGCCTCTTCGTGTAAATTTGTTATTCTAGTGTCGATAGGACGATCAAGAACCATTCTCAGCACTCTATTCTGAGCGACCTGGATTTTGTTCCTGTGAGTCTGTGCACATGATTCCCACACCGGAGCTGCGTAGAGGATCGCAGGTGCTATGATTTGTTTGTAGACGGCCAGTTTGTTCACCCTTGAGAGGCGGGATCTGCGGCAAATCAGCGGATACAGACACCTAACCAAGGCAGAACACTTAACTACAGTTTTCTCTACATGCGCTACAGAGGAGCTTTTCATCAAACAACATCCCGAGATAGGTTACTTCGGCAGACCACTCAACCCTTGTGCCATTCATGATTACAGTACAAGATGGAGCCGGTTTCAGTTTGGTCGATTGCCGATGGAGGAACATGATCGCTTGTGTTTTGGAGGCATTGATTTTGATTTTCCACGTGGTGGCATAATCAGCAAAGGCGTTAAGGCATCGTTGAAGTTTGTTCGTTATTTCGCGAGGCATCCTTCCTTTGACGGCTATTGCGGTATCATCTGCGAACAGGAAAAACACCCAACCGTCACCGAGGGGAGGAATGTCGGAAGTATAAATGCTGTAAAGCAAGGGGCCCAGCAGACTGCCTTGCGGGACTCCTGCTGGGATGGAAAACGTGTCGGAAAGACAACCATTCAACGATACCTTAAACGATCTTTGCTGGAGGTAGTTACGGGTGATTTTAACCAGATGTAAAGGAAAGTTGAAGTTACAAAACTTGTACACAAGTCCATCATGCCAAACATTGTCAAACGCTTTCTCAACGTCTAACAAGGCCATGGCTGTGGGCTTGGATACAGCTTTGTTACTTCGGATGTTATTCATCACCCGCACTAGCTGGTGATTGGTGGAGTGCCCCTTTCTAAACCCAAACTGTTCCGGAAGGAGAATGTTATTTTCCTCGACAAACTTGAGCAAACGATTGAGAATGAGTTTCTCGAACAATTTGCTCAGCGCTGAAAGGAGGCTGATTGGTCTGTAGCTTGAAGACAATGTTGGAACCTTACCGGGTTTGCGGATTGGTATGATTTTTGCTACTTTCCAGATGCTTGGAAAGTAGTGCAGTTCCAAACATCTGTTGAAGATAGCGGTTAAAAGAGACTGCACTTTCATGCTGAGTCTCTTCAAGATCAAGTTGAATATACCGTCAAACCCGGGAGCCTTCATGTTCTTGGTGCATTTCAGCGCTGAGCAAATTTGTTGTACTGTAATCATATCCGCCGGAGGCACGACACAAGGGGAGACATCTAGGTTTTGAACGCGTTGCGCAACCTGATCATCGAGCGGACTTTGGATAGTCGAGCCAAGCAAATGCGATGAAGCGACATGCTCGCCGATCGCATTTGCTTTCTCCTGTGGGGTAATTAAAAGCCGATCGTCATCATTTTCGACTTTGAGAGGTGGAACGGGTTTGGGATGATTTTTCAGGACCTTGGCTACCTTCCAGAATGGTCTGGAGCGGTCGTCCAGATTCTGGACAACACGCCCGAAACTTTCATTTCGGAGTGAGTCCATTCTGGAAGCAATCTGCCTGTTCAGAACGGCCACTTCACGTTTTTTGCCCAGATCTCCAGTCCTCTGAAACTGGCGTCTACGAACATTTCTCAACCGAATAAGTAAATGGGTGTGGGAATCAATAGCAACAAACTTACCCCTCACAGGAACTTGTCGAACACACGCCTCGTCAGTCACGGATATGGCCTGTTGGAGTCCTTCCAACGTCCGGTCGATGTCATCTACAGTGTCGAGCAGTGGATTTTCATCGATGTTGCTGTCCACCATTCGTCCGTACTGCACCCAGTTGACATGGTGGTAGTCTTTACGCAGGCAGCTTCTAGCAGGAACCACGTTGACACCGACTTCAGTCACCACCGGTTGGTGGTCGGAGCTGAGATCGTTGTGCGCCTCTGGCTTGGATAGTACGATGTTTGACAGGAAAAAAATCCAGGGTGGAGGGATTTCCCGCCGGAGAGATAAAAGTTGGTTCGTCCGGAAACTGCACAGTGTACAGTCCATGTTGTGCGTGGTCGAACAATAGACATCCATTCCGGTTCCGCTGGTAGTTCCGCCAAGCTTCATGGCGGGCGTTCAGGTCGCCCCCAACGATGAATCGGGAGCTAGTACGGGTGATGGCGGTCAGGTCGTTCTTGAATTGAGTTCCTAGTCCATTGTTGGCGGTGCACTGGCGTGGGCAGTAAACAGCAATAAACCGGACGTTTCCAGTTGGTGATTCCACCTCCACACTAACGGCCTCGATGATAGAAGTGCGGACGTGGGGCAGAGTGCAGAACTTGATTCCCTTTCTGACGATGACCGCTACACCACCCCCCCTGGAGCTGGTGCGATCAAGCCGGATAATGTTGTGGTCAGGCAACCAGTAGCTGTCGCCGGACTTTAGATGGGTCTCGGTTAGAAGGCCCACGTCGATGCTGGGCTTGCGGAGGAAGTCGGCAAGCTCAATCTGTTTTGCTTTTACAGAGCAAGCGTTCCAGGTAGCGATGGTTAGCGGTTTAGACACCATACTGGATGATGAACTTACCGAGCACTTGGATCTGTTCGGGCTTATTGCGGCACTTACGAAGAGCACCGGACATGTTGACGAAAATTTCCATCAGTTCATCCGCTGAGAACAGATCGGGGTTGTTGTTTTGCGCAGGTGGTTGTCTCCAGAATCCAGGGGGGGATGGAGAGCTTTGGCCAGCAGAATCACCAGAAGTTGCTTGAGCGGAATGCACCCGCGAATTCTCTTGCCTTTGCTGAGGAGCACGAAGAGGTGGGAAATCCTCCGTCCGAAATGCCGGGACTTTGTCCTTCTTGCGTCCTGGTTGGTTGTTAGTTGCCGCCTGTTTTCGGATGCGTTTGAAGTCCTCGCGTTTGGAGCACTGTCTGTCGGAACCTTGGTGAGCACCACCACAGTTGGCGCATTTTAACGCCACGGCTCCATCCGCAGGGCAGTCGGAGGTGGCGTGGTCTTGAGCGCAATTGCCACAGCGTGGCTTAATGTTGCAGTTGCGGGTGCCGTGTCCAAAGTTCAGACACCGTTGGCACTGAGTCACATCACGATGGCCGCCACGGTATGGCTCCCAGCGAACGATGATGGAATTGATGGAGCGGATGGCCTTCAGCGCGTTGAGCGTCACCGTTCCCTTCTGGAAGTGTACCAGGAAAAGGCTATCCGGATACGCCTTCACATTTTCGTCCTTCCTTGTCATCCGATAGACGGCACTTGGGGCCAGCTTGTACCGGTCTCTGATTTCAGCTTCGATAAACTTCGGGTCGAAGTTTGGTAGGCCCCTAATGACGACCTTGAATGGCTTCTCACCGGGAATGTCGTGGGTGAAGAATTCCACCTTGGAAGTCCTCAGGTGGGCGACGACTAAGTCATACTCCGCTTTGGTACGGATCACCACCTTGGTGCCGACTCTGCCCAACTTGTATTCGGCTTTTACGCCCAGCGTCGCTAAATCTGCGATGAGCTCATTAAGATGGGCATTTTTCACTACCAATGAAGGTAGCTTCACTTTTGCCGCAATCGGGCCGGTAGAATTTTCGTTGCCGATGGCGTCGCCGAAATCACCGATGTCGCTGGCGTTCGTCGCAGTGACATCGGATTGGCCTCGATTCTTCTTCCTCTTCTTGCTGCGTTTTTCCAACACAGCTGGATGGATATTCCCATCCATGGGGAGAACAGCAAACCTGTTCGAGGTAGGCACACCAGAGCTTCCTTCACCGGGGTTCTGGATCTTCGCCGGGCTTCGCGACCGATGCTTCCCCATTTCGGGGCACACACACACGCACGACAAACCGCGAAAGAGAGCGCGAACACTATCGCCACGAACTTTTCAAACAACTCGAGAGAGCGAGCTAACACCGAACTGAACTGCTTGACGATCAAGCAGAGAAAATGAGCTGATTCCAGACAGCAGCGCTGCTTTATATCTTTTTAGGTTAAAGCAGAATGATGTGCAACCAAGTGGTATAAAAGCTACAAAGACTCCTCCCATTATGAGTAGTTTGCTATCAAGTAGCGACACTGGCTATTTTATTTTTGCGTACACGGCGAATGAGAGCGACCCAAATTTGAGTTTAGTTAACTCATTATCTCCAAAAGTGAAGAAGGAACTCAGCGATGAGTAAATTTGTCACATGGTTTCCTGTGGAAAACCTAAAAAATCTGCCAGAAAATGAGGAAATTGACGAAAATTTTATTCAGTCTCGGAGTAGTACCAATAGACTGAGTGAATCCAACCTTTACTTTTCTCAAATTCGTGAATTTTTCCCTGGAAAATCCTGGAAAAACCTGGGAAAACATGAGGCAAATTTATTCATCGCTGAGCTCCTGCACTTTATTTCTTATTTCTGAGATATCTAAACTCAAATTTGGGCCGTTCTCATTTGCCGTGATATATATTGGCGCCGGTGGTTAGCATGATTACCTCTCACCCCAGCAGGCCTGAGTCCAATCTCAGTCGGCGCCACCGGCATGTTCTAAGGCATAACATCTCTGGGAGCTGCCTCCCTGGCGTCGGTAGCATTGAAGCTCAGTACGGAAAACAAATCTAGCGTCACTTTTCAATAAGTCCTATCTACATTGATCGATTCTCTTCATCGACACTCGTAAATAACTCGGCTTCACAAATCTGGATCAACAATAGAAAAGAGCCCATCAGCATTTGTAAACAAACCGTTCCAAATCCCTTTACTCACAAAGCGAAGGCCACCCACACAAACCAACACCATCATTGGATAGGGGAAACTTCTACCTACAAGATGTTGGTGTTGGTTTGTGTGAGCGGCCTTCGATTTGTGAGACTTTGGAACGGTTTGTTTACAAATGCTGATGGGCCCTATTCTATTGTTGATCCAGAAATGTTTCCTGCCGTCTTCGTCGAATTAGATGCTAGATTGTTGCTCCTTCCATCTAAAATATCTAGCCGTGGCGATTCAAAGTTGATCAAAGTTGATCAAAATAATTTGTATCCCTGCTTCCAGTTTGATTACATGAGCATTTTGTGTGGTCAGTGATTCTGAATATGGACAAACAGGCAGATGAATTCTATTCCTACTCTTTACTGTAATAAGCTTGGTGGCCCTGAAAAGAACCGTTTTGTTTCCAATGTTGGTGATGATTTAACCTCTGAAACCAAACAGAGTGCGTCTCTGTCACTTCAAAAACGTAGATGACATCCATGGCCTCTTACGCTTGGCGTGTTTAGTGTAGGTGACAGCATCACGGATCTCATTTTTCAGGAACACCTTCAGCACACCTCGTAAATCAAACCGGAGATACGTCAGATACCGCCACGGCGAGCCAGACAACGGATGGTGGTTATCTTGAAGAATTTTCGTTTGGTTCTGAATATGGCGATGAATTTGGCACATTACGCAATTCCATCCTCCCTATTCGCACGCGCCCGAGGATCTAAGGCGAATGCCAATTCGACTTGTTTCGTATACTTACTTCTCTCTGACGACTGTGCTGGGGAAGCAGCATATGCATGTAGGTAATTGGTGGATTTGTTAGTTAATTCGACGCTTTTCGACAATGCTGGACATTTACCAGTTTTTCAATAGTTTCTTGTTGAAAATCAGCATTCGAAAGCATTGTTATCAATGCGTAGCCATATTTCTGATCGATTGGTGATAAAATTATTGAAATTGGACCAGGGGCAGCTGAGTTATTAACGTTCAAAATCTTTCTTAATTTGTTACATGTTCCATTTTCGGTTTTCACAAAGTGTACCCCCATATAGAAATCAAAGACGTAGTCCTACGTCAAAAAAAATTCCTTTAAAATCTCGAAAAGTTTGACTCAGTCTATGAGTTAACTACGTTTTCAAGAATATTAGTGAACTAATCTCAACTTTGAGTCGACCTCATTTGTCGTGTAGTTGTAATTTATTTGTTTTATTAATTGCTTTTAACGTTAATTCATTAAGAGCAGGTGGTTTTTGCTCGAAAATGACTATTAATGACATTTAAAATTTCGCATCTATTTCATGACTTCCTCATCACATGCATTTTGCTAATTTTATGCAGCCAAATTACAGACATTTCTGAAATTCACAAACATTTTTCATAGAATTCTGAAAAAGAAAATCTGGCATCTCTGGTACGAGCATATCTGAAAAAGATAGATATCTAAATTTTTGGCTGCTGGCTCATCAACCATTTATTGGTTATCGGTATAGTATTGGGCTTATTTGGATGAGTGTGTAAGAAGTTAGAGCTGATTTAGAAAAAAACTCATTTTCTTGAAATACAATTGGTCAAACATATTGAAATTTTGCTAATGTGTAGTCATAATAAAGATCTTTAAAATGCCACTAATGTTACTAAAATCCGCCTACTGTGATTGAAGTTGAAATTGACCGTTTTACTGAAATTACTAAAACTTCATACATACTGATAAATCAATGAATAATAAGATTCAATCACTAGCCAAGATCTCAAAAGTCTAAAAAAATTGCCCATTCGTTGCCCATTTGGAGTACGCTCTATTTTGAGATACACTGTATGGACAGAACTCAAGTAGTAAGTTGTATCAAAGTTTTAAAACATTCTATAAAGCCAAATCAACAAGGCTGTGATAAAACCAAAATTCTTATTTAAGAAATTGGTTTTCCCAAATGTGGAAATAATCCTCATATCATGATATTTTAATGACCACCAACTGCTCAAGAATGAGTAGGAAATATTTATGAATACCAATACACTTCTATTAACAGTATGAGACTGACGTAAACTGATTTAGCTTATTCCGTTCAATTGTATATTAAAATGAAAGTAGTTTCGAAGAAGAAATTAAATCAAAAAATGATTGACGCATTGCATGTATCCAAAAAAAAAATAAAATAATATCAAATCATAGGGAGCCCCGCAATTAAAAATATACCAAGTGCCCCAAGGATGGTTAAGACGTCCCTGACCAGGATCTAGTTTATGGAACATGTATGAAATGGTTAATAAAACTATTCACGAATATCGCCAAGCTAACATTACCGGGTGTGATTGAAATGGTACTCAATCAGGTAAACAAATTTAACGCTACGTACACACCAAAGTTTGAATCCGGCTTCCAGCCATTTTGATTGGTGAAGAATGTCCAGCAAAACAATTTTTCACTGGAAACCAGCAACGCTTGGTATGGAGTACTGGGAACCAGTAAAATATGCATGTGCTATCTGTCAGTTGGACTTTTATGTTTTCCCGTTATTCTCTGAATGGTAAACAATTATTGCAATTTATTAACTATACTATTATTTCATTAGAAATTAATTTCCTGTTAATGTTTTCCTTAGAGAGCTGTAAGATCCTCATGAAAGTAAATAATAATAAACTCAATTCAAAAACAAAAATTGATCAATCAACAATGTAAATATCTTGTAATATCTCTTAAAATCATTAATCTATATACCCGTTGAGAAGGTATACAAAGCAAAAATAGCTGAAACCCTTCTGCTACCAAGATAAAAAAAATGCAGAAAATGCAGCAAAGTTACTGTCAAACTGGATTTCTGAAAGAACAGCTATGTTTATTTATGCTGGATGAATTGCTGGAAATTCAGCTCGTCAAAATCTAGCAAAAGTTTGTTGCTTTCCAGCGATAAAAAAATATGTGTACATACAAAACATTCCTGGATTGCATGCCCCAATTATGGAATTATTCGGATGACTTCTGGAAAAGTCTATACTATCGTTCACCATATTTTCAGTGAAATTCTGTTTTAAATCTATTGAAAAATTCGATCCTCATCATACTCTCAGTATGATACATAATCCAGGGGCAAAAAGTCACATGCATTTTTCATTCAACCTCGTGCTGGTTTTATCAAACACACAACATTCAATGGAACAATGTATTTCCTTCTCCAGAAAACAGCACTGCAAGACCGATTTATGCGATGGTTGCAATAACTTCAAATTAGCACAATTTGATTGAACATTCTGCAGAACAAAAAAAAATCAATTTTCACCACCAATCCGTAATTAACTGCAAGAACAGCAATTGGTTCTACTGCGGAACAAAACAAAAAAAAAAGCCATTGAACTCTGTGATCACTCATCAATTTGGGTTGCACACCGAAATTGCATAAAAGCACTCCGGTACCTCGGCATGCTTTCAGTTCATTGGTGTGTGGTGGAAAATTTGCGTCTCCCTCGGAAAAGACGCATGAACATGAAACTCGAGACTGTGATTTTGTTTGCACTGGTTGCAACGGTTGCCCTCGGAAGGGCATCACCGGTTCCTTCCTTCGAGCTTCAAGTGGACGTTGATTCAGTGGACGAAAAAGTAGTACGTACCGTAGAAAGTGATGTGACCGGTGAAGAAAAGGATACCACGACCGACGATTTCGACGGTGGAGATAAACTGGTGAAAGATGCCGTCGGTGACGATACGAAGACACCGGTGACGACGACGACAACGACCACATCAGGTACCAGTGAAGTTCCGGTCGTGCGATTTAAAAGGGCTATTACTTGTACGGATATCGTAGGGGCGAACGGGGAAACCGAAACCGTGTGCGATGAAGATCAGGATCCCGCGGCCAGCGAACAGCATCCCGAAGCACGGAGCTACAATACTCACGGATATCACCACGCGTAGGTTTTCATTTCTTGCCGTTTGTTTGGATGCTAGGAGTAATGCTAATTTGTTGATTTGGTTTCTGCGTGTTTGGATTACTTACAGCCATGAGCACAAATATGAAGAACCCAAAAAACACGAAGAGCATCATCAGCATCATTATGGGTGAGTGTTTTTTTTTTTTACTCTATGTGATTAATCATTTTGATATGTCTTCATTTACATTTAGTTTTTTTTTTGACTGATGATTATCATTTAAATAATGGGATATTTTCAATCGATCAGTGGATTTGTGATTGATAAAGGCTTAGTTTTTCAAACGTTTTGTAGTCATGTGATTGAAATGCAGAATCATAAAAATCTTACAAATTAGAGAATATTACTCAAAGGGCTGATTGAAGTGCATAGGATACAAGAAGTTATAGCACGAAATATTGAAAATTTAATATATGCGTCATGCCATTGATGAGATATAAGTGATCAAATGTAGCTGGATTCAAAGTGGAGTATCTAATGGTTAAACACTCTTTTGGGTGCATATATTTGGTTCAGATCTCGCAAAATTTGTCACAAGTTTATTTTTAAAGTTATGAAAATTTGATCATCAAAATTGAAATAAAATATAATTTAAATTTATTTATGCTTATCGCTAGTGAAAATGCCTCAGATTTTAAATCATCAAAAGGTTTCTTAAAATTTAAGTAAATTTTAATTTAAACGCTGCCCAAACCTTATGTTTGGTTGATCTTACTATCACCTCAAAATTTCAAAAGCACAAATATCAGCTCTCACAAAACATACAATAATGAAACTGGAACTTCACATTTGCTGCAGCAAGCAAGGAATTACTATTAAATTGGCGATGTTGCAACAGTGTCAGAGATTTGTGGTCTGGAAAACTTGAAGAGGAAGGGCATATCAGTCATTATGACCGCGACCTAAAAATGTATGTTTAAATTTTCTTTCAGCAAATTAAACCGCTACACAGAATATTTCATTAATTTTTGTCTAATTCCAATAAATTGTTCGCAATATTTTGTCATACTGAAATTTTGTTAGGAGGTTCAGTGTCTTTTCCTTTTCGATTGATTGACAATTTTGGATAGTGTTATAAAGGCTATTGAACAATTATATTTGGACAGCTTAGGAATTAAAAAAAATATAACTTAGCGTGCTACGTCAATTTTCTGGCGATTTTGCGAACTACGGCATTCTAAAGAACATTTTTTAAAGAAAATTTTCAATGGTATCTTGGCTTTGCAAAGTTGATTTAGGGGTTTTATATTCAAAGCTTTTAATGCTAATTTAAATTATGTTTATAGTTTTGCTAGTTTTAGTTGTTATGTGTTTTAAGGCCTATTTTAACGATTTTAGGGACATTTTAGTGCATTTCTTCGTATTTAAATAAATTGTGACGGTTAAAAGTTATTTTGACATTTTAAATGTTATTATGAGCGATGACAGACCACACTGTTTCAAGCAATATCATAATGATACTCGTATTTCATTGTTGACTTTCTCTTTGAATCAATACGGCCATGTAATGAAAATTTCTGTTAATGTCGATAAATAGTTCGTTGAATGAAGCTATTATCTAACATCTCATGCAACAAACACGATACGAGCCTTTTTGTAGCCGACTTGATGAAGAGAATAGATGAATGTCACATTTGTCCTCGGGTTGATTTCATGAGCTCTTGATCAATTTTCATGAAATCGGTTTCAGTCGATCTGGAGCCACGCGCAGCTTTTCACTGTGGAAAAGTTGAGTATGATTTGTGTTAAATTTCGGTAATATTCAAATTCTCGAGTTTTTCAAATATGATTTTTAACCCCAAGCCATTTAAAATTGGAACGAAAATTACGTTAATCCTTTATACACTACAAACCTAGATATGATTCCTGATCGATTGAAACATGTTCCATGAAAAAAATATGAAATAGGAGGAAGGTTTTTTATTCAGGTAAATAAGGATGAGTGCGTATAGTTTCTGCAATTATGTGATTTATTTTTAAAACTTTTATAACGAGATTTTTAGCCAACTGGCTAGTTCATCTCCACTGCAGTAAGTTGCTTTGAAAACGAATGAAAAACGAAAATAAACTTAATTTCCTTTTCAGAAATAAAAACATATAGTAAAAAAAAAACAATCTTCTCTACAAATGAAAAAAAAAATGCTAAAACATCAATATCATAAAAGTGCACTCATCAATTTAAAAAATGATGACTTTTCTAAAAAATTTCACAATGGGCTTTTTCAAACTAAACATTTCTTTTTAGTATCTTTTTTTTTGATTTTTTTAGGTGCAAAATTTTTTAAGAGCTTTCAATCAAACATAAGTTTAAAAATCGTCATAAATGCAATTTTTTGCTACTGAAACTTTAAACAGTTTCTAATTTTTGGATCAAAATTTGTAAATTTTTATAATTATTCCATGTTATTCTGGATTTGAAATAAAGTTGGGGTCATACATGAAATAAATAGGAAAAATATCTATATAAGATTAAATAAAAAATACATAACATTTAATAGAAAAAAATGCATATTGAGCCATTCCAGACAAAATAAAGAAAGAGCAATTGAATTTTTGAATCAACCGTCTCCGATTAGCAGGAATCTTTGCGTAATTATTTGTTGAAAGCAATGATTCATATTTTTGCTAAAATTCGGCCATTTTGGACGTTTCTGATCGAAATAACGTCAGAGCCAAAGTTGTAGCGGAAAACAATGTCTTTCGAGGAAAAATAAAAAAAAAACATTTTTATAATTATTTTAAGAAAAAAAAAACATTAAAACAAATTTTGAAACCCAAATATATCAAAATGTCCTTGTCCATTTTTTTGTTCAAAGAAAGCTTATAAATAATGAATACTTGAATGTTCAAAATGATGGATACTTTATAACTGACAAAAGTTGTAGTCCGAGAACTTCTGGTAATTTTTTTGACATTTTGTCAAAAAAAAAATGCCTCGAACAATGTTTTCTGAGTATAAATTTCATGTAAAAACGTTTAAACAAAAAGTTCAAAACACTGAAGTTCTTGTTCTTCGATTTTCGTTCATTCTTTGCGTCCATAATCCTAGGAATTTTCAAAAATTTCAATTTTTGATGAGCTTTGGTTAACAAAAAAAAACCGTCAAGGTCATTTTGAGATATTTAAGTTTTTAACATTTATTTTTGAATTTTTACGTGAAATTACAAGTTTTTTACTGGAATTATGAAACCATTAAGCGCTAAGATTATATTTTATACTAATAAATTACAATAAGAGGTTAAGGTTTAGAACAGAAGACAATTGTTGTTGCAGCAGTGGATTCTGTGTTCGGACCTCTTCGAGTCAAACTCGTTATTGTTGTTGTGAGTTAGCTTTAAGCTGAAATTCAATTTTATGTTTTACTTTTTTGTTGATAAATTTTACATTCTTAGGTTAACCTACAATTATTGTCCTCTACTTTAGTGAATCCACCGTACTTAAACAGCTTTTTGTTCCAATTTGTGTATCTGTTGTATAGTTTAATATTTAGATGTAAGGTATGTTATGGAAACATATTCAGGGTACTTACAATAGGTTCTATTAATTATTTTAGCACAAATTCAGGAAATTTCAATGCACAAGTCGTAATTATCTCTTGTCACTGTTTACTATTGAATACAATTGAGCGGCCCTATCGGAATAAATTTTACCTTTCTCTGCCCTATCGGAGTAAACGCTTCGCAAGTCACTCATCTACGTCCCTTTGGTAACTTTTCACGGGTGGTGCTGAACGTGCTGATCCGTGGTGCCAACATGCCCCCGACCGTATTGCTTCAAGTGCTCTTAAGCTATACTTCCTTCTCTGGCTACATCCAGGATAGCGAGCTTCGTTGCCGGTCGGCGCATGATACCCGCTGAGGTCTGAACATCCGCGCTGCGGACTCGTCCATCTCGCCCAGGATACACCCGAGTGACTCTTCCTCTGATCCAGCTGTTCCTTACACTCTCGTTCACAACGACAACCAAATCTCCAATGTTGATTGAAGTGACCTCTCCAAACCACTTTGGTTGTCGGGAGATGACAGGCAGGTATTCCCTGATCCACCGCACCCAAAATCGATCCAGCATTACCTGAACCTGCTTCCAGTTCGACCGCAATGCCATATTCTCCTCGATTGGCTGAACCGCCGGTTGAACCACTCCGCTTGAACTCAACAGTAGAAAGTGGTTCGGTGTCAAGGCTGCGCATTCCTCGCTGTCGATTGGTAGATAGGTTAAGGGTCGCGAGTTCACCATGGATTCCACCTCTGCTAGAGCAGTTACCAAGGTCTCCTCATTCGGATTCTTTGACAACTCCATGTATGCCAGTCCAGTCTTGACTGAGCGCACCAGCCTTTCCCATATGCCTCCCATATGGGGTGCGTAAGGAGGATTGAGCTTCCACTGCGTGTCTACGTTTGTGAACGTCCCCGCTAGATCCCGATTGATGGCACCGATTTGCTGCCTTAGCTCCGTACTAGCACCTTGGAAATTGGTGCCTTGATCTGAGTAGATTTCCTGTGGCGCACCTCGGCGGGCAATGAACCTACGTATTGCCATCTTGCAGGATTCGGAGGACAGAGTGTAGGCGACTTCTAAGTGGACTGCTCGGGTTCCTAGGCAGGTGAAGAGCGCAACCCACCTTTTAACACCACCACGGCCAAAGCGAACAGTGATCGGACCGAAATAGTCCAGTCCCGTAAAGGTGAAAGCCCTGACATACGGCGTAAGGCGTGCCGGAGGCAGTGGAGCCATCGGTGGGACTTGTGGTTTCGATTTGTAGACTCTACACCAGTTACAGCAACTTGCCACCTTCTTGACGGCTGTTCGCAGTTCTGAGACGTGGAACTTCTGCCGCATTTCGTTCACCACCGTTTCGTTGTTCGCGTGTCTATACTTCTTATGATACCAGTTAATCACTAGCTGCGTGACGTAGTGATCCTTCGGCAAGATCACGGGAAACTTGGCTTCATCTGAAACGCACTCCGCGGCAGCGATGCGTGATCCCATTCGCATGACTCCGGTTGGGTCTAGAAACGGAGATAGTTTGAATATCCGACTGCTCTTCTGGATTCGCTTACGTTGCTCTAGCTGCACTTGGTGATTTTTCCGCAGAATTTTACATTCGTCCGGGTATTCACTCGCTTGGATCAGCTTAAACACGGTCGACTCCGCTAGTTTACACTCCTCACTGCTCAAGGTTACTTCTCCGTCCTTCTTTGATTCGTCCTTGCCCTTCTGCCTGCAGCAAAACCGTAGAACGAATGCTACTGTGCGGGTTAACCTTTCCCACTTTGAAAACCGTTTGAACTCGATGACTGGCTGCGTCGGTGGCAGCTGGTGCACATGGACCATCCTTAATTCTTCGGCTGTTGTCGACTCTACCGCTTCCTCTGGCCAGCTACACTCCGGCTTATACAGGAACTCTGGGGCCTTGAACCACCTGCTCTGTTCTTCGAAACATGGTCCATGACCCCACTTGGTGGCTTCATCGGCTACGTTCATTCTCGTGGGCACCTTCTTCCAATCGCTGACCTCCGTTTCATCCAGAATTTCTGTTACCCGGAACGCTACATACTGCTTGTACTTTCGCGGGTCTGACCGAAGCCAGTTCAAGACCGTGGAAGAATCGCTCCACAATACTTTGCGCTTGATCTGCAACGTGTGATTTGCTATGATGGACTTCATAAGTCGTGTTCCAATTACGGCTGCTTGTAGCTCCAACCGTGGCACTGAAAGTAACTTAATCGGCGCCACCTTGGTTTTTGCAGACACGAGACTGCAGCGTATTTTACCGCCATCTACTATCCGGAAGTAGGCTGCGGCGGCGTATGCAGTACTGCTAGCATCAACGAAAACGTGCAATTCGAGCGAATCGTAGGCTCCAGCGCTGTAGCCGGGAAAGTAGCATCTGGGTATCTTAACCATATCCAGTGTTCCAAGTAATTTTACATACTTTTCCCACCGGGGTACGATATCTGCAGGTAGCGGCTCATCCCAGCCAATTCCGGATCGCCACGCTTCCTGAACTATCGTCTTTCCATGAACTACGAAGGGAGCGATCATCCCTAATGGATCGAACACACTCATGACTAAGCTCAGGACTTGGCGTTTGGTCGGCACAACGGATCCATCCATTAGACGTTGCAGATCCTCCCGGAAAGTCATCGAGAATACGAAGACATCCTCTTGTGGTCGCCACACCATCCCCAATACCCGTTCCAGGTTGCTACCCTTGTCCATGGTGAAACTCCTCACCGACTTCGTGTTCTTCTCCCCAATCCGCTGCAGCACCTCTGGAGAGTTCGACATCCAATGCCGAATAAGGAATCCTGCTTTTTCGTGCACTTCCTTAACGTCCAATGCCAGCTGAACTGCTTCTTCGACAGAATCAACGCTGTCAAGGTAATCGTCTACATAGTGATTTTTCTTTATCGCCTCGGACGCCTCCGGGAATTCCGCAGCATACTCATCCGCATTCAGGTTCTTTACAAATTGCGTTGAACTAGGAGAACACGTTGATCCGAAAATTGCGACGTCCATGACGTATACTTGAAACGGATCGGATGGATTGTCCCGCCACAGGAACCACTGAGCTGTACGATCTTGGAGTATGATGAGTACTTGATGGAACATTTCCATTATGTCTCCGCTGATGGCGGTCTCCTTCTGTCGATAACGACATAAGACTGCTTGCAATGCTGTCAGCAGGTCAGGTCCTTTTAGAAGAACGGAGTTCAAGGAAACGCCTTCCACCGATGCAGCGGCATCCCAGACGACCCTGACTTTATCGGGCTTTTTGGGATTCACTACGACACCCAGAGGTAAAAACCACGTCCGCTTCGGATCCATCTCATCCAGTTCACGTGGAGTTGCCTTGTGTGCATAGCCCTTAGATACGTAGTCTGCGATTTGCTGCCTAACGTTGTCGTACAAGGTTGGTGATTTATGAAGACGACGTTCTAAACACTTCAGTCTCTGCTCGGCCATGGATCTACTGTTGGGAAACTCAACGTTGTCGAACTTCCACAGAAGTCCGGTTTCGAATCTGCCGGTTTCAGTCCTGGTTGTGGTTGCTTGTAGAATCTCTTTAGCTCGCTTGTCGTCTGCTGATTCCTTCGCCTGTGTCACCGAAACCCCAACGCTCTCCATAGAGAAGAAACTCTTCACTAGCTCGTGTAATTCGTTGTCTTGGGACTTGGTACGAATATGAAGAACTCGCTGTGATAAACTTCTGACTTCATTTCCAGAGTGACCATATAAAACCCAGCCTAGCCTAGTTTTGGCGACTACTGGCTCGTGTTCACGGCCCTCTCGCAACTTAAGCGTTGTCTTCAACCTTGTGTTGTCCAAACCTATCAGGATACCTGGAACAGCGTCGTTGTAGCTTCGAACAGGTAAACCTCTCATGTACGGATATTTGTTCCTCAGCTCTTCAAAATGTATAGACTGTCGCGGTAGTTCTAGCCCATCGATGGTTTGCACCTTTTGTAGGGTGAACTGCTTGCCAGTGGTAACTCCAGAAATATTCAGCTGAATTTGCTGGGATTCTTCTTCCACACGCTTGACCCCGTTAGTCCACTGCATACACAGAGGAGAAGTCGGACCTTGTACACCCAACTGCTCTGCCAAAGACCGCTCCATTAAAGTAGAATCGGAACCACCATCCAGGAAAGCGAAGGTTTGAACCGATCGACCATTAGCGTGAAGAACTACAGGGACAATACGGAAGAGAATTTGGTGATGTTGCTGATGAACGGAGATTACGCCAGACACCGGAGTCGAGCCCTCTGCTTTGCCTTCTCGTGGATCGCCCGGATGGAGCAATCGGTGATGGCGTTGTTGGCAACCGTTGACCCCGCAGTTTGATGCTTTGCACGGCCATTTACCATGCGGATACAAGCAGCGTCTACACAGATGAACTTCTTGGGCCACCTTCCATTTGTCTTCCAACGTCTTCGACTTGAAGCTACTGCAGTCTTTTGGTTTATGGCCGGCTGTTTGACAAACCACACAAGGACGTTCGCTTCCCGTTTGGATGGAAGCTTCTGGTTTCTTGTTGGTTGCCTTGTCGTTCCGGACGTTCACCGTGTGTATCTCGGCTTTCCCTTTCGACTTTTCGGATTTGGCAGTGACTGGTGTAACACTACTAGCTGCCGTTACGATCACGTTCATGTAATCCGAAAATGTCCTCAAGTCCACGTTCTGCACTCGTTGCTTATGCATCGCCCAATCCAGCTTAATGTTGGCTGGAAGCTTTTCGACTAGCTCATCGATCAAGATCGGGTTAGTCAAATGTACCTGTTGTCCAGTCGAAACTAGATGCGTACAGAAATTGCGAACAGCCAGGCCGAAACTGATTATAGTCCCCAGTTTTTCTGGTCGCGGTGTCGGTGTTGCTCGCACCTCAGCCAGAAGAGAGTTGATGATTGCTTCCGGTCGTCCATAGAGAACTCGCAACGTGTTGATTATCTCCGGAACGTTTGACGGATGAAGAAGAAAACTGCTCACTGCTTTCTTCGCGTCCCCTTTCAAGCTTCGTTGTAGTCGCATCAGGTTCTCCGAATCGTTGTACCCACACATCTGCGTAGACGTATCATAGCTGCTCCAGAACATCGGCCACTCTGTTGGATCCCCAGTAAAACACGGAAGGTCTTTGGGAACAACGTGGCGTGCTGCCAACTGCTGCGCATTCGGGCCGTACGATGGCTGAAACACCCCATACTGCAACTGTGGGTTTGGTACAGCTGGTATAGGTGTTTGATAACTCGAGACACTCACTACAGGAGGACGAAGTGGCGGTCGAGAATTACCCCATGTTTGCGAAAGCATGGGTACGGTTTGTGTGTGAGAAGCAGCGAAAGGAGCATTTTGTGACACCAGAGGATTTGAAAAATTTAAAGGCTGGTTCCTATTTAAGAAATAGCTATCGGAATCGAAGTGCGATACGTTTCTAGGTATTTCGGAGTGCCCTAACTGCCCTAGTGTTGGCTGGAAAGTATGTGATGGTTGGACATAGTTTTGATTGGTTGGTTCTACAGTTCTTCTTGTGAAAACTTCTGAGCTGGTAGTACTCACCATGTTCGAAGTAGGTACTACATACGGATTGTACTGACCAACTCGAGGATCCATCCAATAAGGTCTGTCCTCTCGTGGTTGATTGTGTCCGCCATATGATACCGGTACAGGAATCTGAGGATCTAAATCCGGAACCAGCTGGTTGACTGCAGGCGGAATCAGATTGGTATTCGCCTGCCACGTTAATGTCGGCTGCACAGTTGGAATACTCGTCAGCGACACAGGTGCTGCCCGGGGCGTTGATTGAAGCAATGTTGGAAGTGATAGGGCTGGTTCTGCGACACTAGTGAAACCTCCCTGGTGTACGGTCGCAATAGGTGAGATGACGTCATCAAAGTTTTTCGAAAACACACCTTGTGTGCTAACCGGTTTCGATCCCACTTCTTGGCTGGTAACTGCTGAAACTGGAACTACATTCGAGCTGTTTTGCGCTGTGCTTGCTACCGGCATCGATTCTGTTGGTAGGATGTGGCCACCCGCTTGCGATGTGAGCCCAGTGGAAATAACTTTTCCAGATTTGGCACTCAGGATCACTTGGTGGTTGTCGATCCAGCATCGAACTTTATCGACGCTATCGGCTGCACTGTCACCGCTACACATACTCGCTCTTGAATTTGCCTTAGCATCCTCATCCAATCGCGCGTGAAGCAACTTGAATTTCCGTTCCAGGAACTCCTTCTCCAGTTTCATCAGATCCTCCATCATCTTTTCTCTCCTGTCCTTTTCCAATTGCAAAGCCTTTTCCTGCATCTCCTGGTCGTGTTTCGCCTTTTCTGCCATCAGCTTGGCTTGAAGTTCTTTTTCCTCGGCCAATTGCTGCATTTCCAATTGAAGTTTTGCCTCTCTTGCACTTGCAGTCGTCGATGGTGTTGATCCTACCAACGACGGTGCACGGGAACCCCTTGGCCGGCATAACACACATTGGTAGCTTTGGTCATCAGCCTCGATGCTATCACCTACACCAGCGCACGAAAAGTGGTACCATCGGCTGCATCCATCGCACTGGACCATCTTCGCATCCGCCGTATTCGGTCGCTTGCATAAAATGCATTGAGCATCGGCTGGGACTTCATCCGGCATCAGTGGAACTCCAGGCATAATAGTTCAGGGTTGAGAAGTCAAAATTACTTTCAAGAAATAATTCTTAAAGTTTGTTGTTGCAGCAGTGGATTCTGTGTTCGGACCTCTTCGAGTCAAACTCGTTATTGTTGTTGTGAGTTAGCTTTAAGCTGAAATTCAATTTTATGTTTTACTTTTTTGTTGATAAATTTTACATTCTTAGGTTAACCTACAATTATTGTCCTCTACTTTAGTGAATCCACCGTACTTAAACAGCTTTTTGTTCCAATTTGTGTATCTGTTGTATAGTTTAATATTTAGATGTAAGGTATGTTATGGAAACATATTCAGGGTACTTACAATAGGTTCTATTAATTATTTTAGCACAAATTCAGGAAATTTCAATGCACAAGTCGTAATTATCTCTTGTCACTGTTTACTATTGAATACAATTGAGCGGCCCTATCGGAATAAATTTTACCTTTCTCTGCCCTATCGGAGTAAACGCTTCGCAAGTCACTCATCTACGTCCCTTTGGTAACTTTTCACGGGTGGTGCTGAACGTGCTGATCCGTGGTGCCAACAACAATATTTAGGTTTAAAACAATTTTCTGTCCAAAAACTTCAACAATATTTTAGAAAAAAATGTCCAAGATTTTACCAGAAGTTGTTGTTATTTGATTTTTTTTTTCAAAAATGTTAAGTGTCCAAGGTTTTCAATATTTCAAAATTGGAATTTTTCATGAACTTTATAAAAAAAAAAACATCAAAAATATTGATAATGAACTTTTTTTTATTTAAATTTTCATCACATTTTGGGATTATTTTCTCAAAATTACCATAAAAATATTTCGTGAATACTTTATCCTAGAATTAATTTAATTTTGTGTCCGACATCATTTCGATTAGGAGTGACGTTTTTGCACTACGATTTATTGAATAATGCCGAATACGCCATTTTGAATTGTTTTGAAAGATACTAAATTGACGAATTCAAGCACATATGTGAATTATAATTGCCACACAATTCATGCAAATCAGGGAAGGTCGAGTCTGATGGATTTTTTATTTAACGTGGAACTGCACATATAACAGATTTTGGTCATGTCAGCATTAGCTTCTCCGAAGATAACTGGAACATGTCTGGATGTGACCAATGTGGACCTGGGAAGTCAATGGTCAGTGGTCTTATTTTAGTTTAATTTTTACAGTTTCCATGGGAATTGATGTACCGTTTGTTGGGTTATTTCCCAAGTCAGAAACTGAAAGCTCCGGAAAGAGAAATGTGGTCTTGGGCACTTAATAAAGCTACCATTAACATAAGGACTGTTCAAGTTATAAAACGTACATAAAAAATTGTCTGTAACTTTTAGTATTTCAGTGTACCCGTTTGTTTTGTTCAGAATATTTATTGATTATGATCCAAACAAAAATATGCTTTGCTTAAATCAATGATAATCAAACGCATAAACTTCAGAATGAACCAATAAAGCAAGTTTTCTCAAAAAGCATAAAAAAAATCTCAATACATCCAGCTTTTGATTCACTCGTGGTTTTTCCTATTTTTTTTTCAATTTTTCTATTGGAGAGGATACACTTAAGCAGAAGCTTTTGCTGAAAAATCTTACCCTTTATATTTGTCAGATTATTTAATAAGAACAAAATGTGATAAAAAGTGTGTTGACATAGTTATTATTCAGAACGAAATTAATTTTGTGTGTTTCAAATGTGTATGTGTGTATGTCATTCAATTGCTTAAACTTGCGGTATTAGGAAGTATCAGAATGGTTTGTCGATTTTCCAAAGTTGTAAATGTGGGACGAAAAACGACTTCGTAAATTTTTCAAAGTCTACAAACATTTTGTTCTACGAACTTCATATTTATGTTATTTGGTGTGTAAAATCTGTTAGAAGAGCAGAAATAAAAAATATCTGGCTTGACACAATTGCAAAATTTATCCTGGTGTTCAAGTTATATTGATATGAGTATGAAAATTGCATTTTAGAGCACATATGATTTACAATTTCATAAAAATTCCATGCTGATTCAAATATGTTGTTCATTATTTTTTTTCTACGAATCAAGTCAGAAACTGGCTCCTTCCTCAGGAATACCAGAGTTAGACCCTGTAGTTAAAAATTATCTCGTTTGATCTTACTTTATGTATGACATAACATTGACATATTAACACATACTAACATACTAACACATAACTAACTCCATAACGAGTTGAAGAACCTTAACCAAATTTTATTTCATGGCTACTGCAATAGTGATTTCCTACAGGATTTTTAATAAATATTTCGATAATTGTATAACTTTATGGTCCCATCAATATCGAGTAGCTACTTTAACATTAACATTAACATTAAACTGATACTCTTGATTTTGCGTATAATTCACAGACACGAACACAAACATGAAGCGCACAAACACGAGCACGGTTATGGCCATAAAAAGCATGAACATCATGGATATGGACACCATAAGGCAGAGCATCATGAGCACAAAGAACATCATCACGGCTACGGTCATAAGCCTGAACATCATGGCTATGGGCATCATGAACACAAGGAGCACCATGAACATAAAGGCTACGGACATCATGAACATAAAGAACACCACGAACATAAAGGCTATGGTCATCATGAATACAAGGAACACCACAAGCCTGAACATCATGGCTATGGACACCACGAGCACAAAGAACACCACGGCTACGGGCACCATGAGCACAAGGAACACCATGAGCACCACAAGCCTGAACATCATGGATATGGACACCACGAGCACAAAGAACATCATGAACATAAGGCTCACCATGGATACGGTCATCACGAGCACAAAGAACATCATGGTTATGGACACCATGAGCATAAAGAACACCATGCCCATCATGCCTATGGACACCTCAAGCCTGAGCATCATGAACACAAGGCACATCATGCGTATGGACACCATGAACATAAAGAACACCATGGCTACGGTCACCACAAGGCTGAACATCATGAACATAAGGCTCACCATGGATATGGACACCATGAACATAAAGAACACCATGAACATAAAGAACACCATGGTTACGCACACCACAAGCCTGCTCACCATGGCTACGAACACCACAAGCCTGCTCACCATGGCTACGGTCACCACGAGCACAAGGTGCACCATGAACATAAAGAACACCATGCCTACGGACAACACAAGCCTGCTCACCATGGCTACGGTCACCATGAGCACAAGGAACAACATCATGGCTATGGACACCACGCTGCTCATCATGTACACAAGGAACACCATGGTTATGGACACGCCGCCCATCACGGAGGTCACTACCATGTGCAAGAGGCACATCATGCCCACCACGCCTACCGATCGGCCGCGCCTAGCTATGATGCTCCTCACCATGGTGGCCATCATGGAACTGCAAAGTGTGGTGCAAATGTCCTGGTCGGATGTGCCCCGGGTTTAACCAAGGTACCGTGTGCTCCCTTGCACGAAAAGGGCTACTAGAAACCAGTTGAATAATGTTGTTCGTAGATACAAATTTTAACCCAAATAAAAGCAGAAATTGTTTTCAATTAGGCGTATCAACTCTATATCACAGGTCCTTTTTAAAACGTTGAGGAATAATTCAATAACGGAACATTTCTCAATCTATGGGTCGCAGAAATACAAAAAACTATGGCATGGAAAACCGATCTGATTTTAAAATTCTGTAGGGGTTATTCTAGCTGAGCTAAATTATTCTTATTTTGAACACAATTGATAGAAAATATGAAAAATTCTCCAACCACAAACCAAACCACTGAACGGAATGGTTTATAAAGATCTTTCGGAGCGGGATTAAAATTTTTATTATAAGTATCTTAAAATGCGTTTAATAGTTTGCCTGTTCGAAATTCAATATCATTTAGCGTTTTTTTTTTTTTTTTGGTTTTAGGATTTGTATGACCCGTTAGCGTTATCATTCCAGCCGCAACCAAGAAACCAACAAGGCCGTCAATTAACTTATTTGAAGTATGTACACGATAAATAGAGAGCACTGAGTGGGTCGGTTGGTTACTTAGAAAATCTAATTGACCACATCTGCATCAACGAAAATGGAGACGGAGCCTTCTTCTACGCACTATTGGATCCATCGTCACGAGGAGAGATAATTAGGGTTGTGACCTTGAAGTTCTAACAGTGAAGAACTTGAAACCAGAGTGGTGGATGTTCCAGAAGGTGACAGCGCAGAAGAACAATGGACGACCATCATGTGCTTGCCTTTATCGAGACGAGTGAGAACAATCTGGGTGTGATACGTATGCAGCGACAACAGTGGATCATAGATGGAACTAGAATGAAGACTAATCTACCTATCAAACTGTCAAACCAGGTAGACGGTGCAAATTGAATAAACATTACGATGCTATGAAAACAAAGCGACAACGGTACCTTGACTCTTGATCAAATCCACGCCAAATCGCGAAAAAAATAAATAAATTGCAGATTTTGCCTGTCAGAATTCCATGAAACTTCACAAATTGTTCGCCAGGGGTAATAAACCTAGTTGGAGTCGGTACTCAGTATGGAAAACAAGATTAACGGAAAACAAATTAAGGCAATGATCCAAGTGAATGCTGGAATTTTCGCCCAATTTTTCGAAATAGCTTATTCGATAATTTTCAATTAATCATAGCACGAAAACGAATTATCTATCGAAATGACGTCTGAGACAAAGTATTAGGAAATCGAATTGCCTTTTGAGAATAGAAACACACCGTTGATTTATTTAAACATATTAAATACGCCATTTTGAAACATTATGCCAGAGTCAATCTGGGTGAACCCTTAGTGAACATTTATATGAAGTTTCATAGAATTCAGAGAGAGCAAAAAAAATCGATTCTTCAGTCCTAAAGTAGCAATTTGGGATTAATGAAGGTTCTGCAGACCATGATTTAGATTTGTAAAACGCTTTAAGACCACGATTGTAGTGTTACTTGGAATTGCATGTATTTGCTCTCTAGAGGTGTGACGTGCGAGCATGGGTGGATTCCCGAAGCAGGGGAGAAAGCTGGCGATATCTCACGACGCTTGAGTGGAGCAAGGATGAACCAAAAAGATGCTAGTGAAAAACGCGATTGTACAGAAACTGAAATTTCAGCTAAAGGCTGGTTCATCTCGGACCAGCTGAAACGATGGTTTGAGCATTTCGAACAACTTCATCAATTTTCGACGGTCAACCAGCCATTGACTGGCTAAAACCTCTCACCCCAGCAGGCCTGGGGTCAACCCTAGTCGGCGCCGCCAGGATGTTCTGAGGCATAACATCTCTGATCACGCCTTCCTTCGGAAGGGGAGTAAAGCCGTTGTTCCCCGGTTCACGAGTTGATGGGTCGATAAGCAGGGTCCAGGCGTGGAAGCTGCCTCCCTGACGTCGGTAGCATCAAGAAAAAACAATGACTGGCTAAATCGCTGCGGGAGACAGAAACAGCTTTTCGAAGCATGAATGCAACGAGGCTCCTGAGGTCAATCTCATATCACCAGATATGCTCAAAACTGACCCCAAGCCATCCGCACAAATGTAGCATCAACTTGTCTATTATATATGAGACAGTGCGACTCTTCTGACAGACTGGATGCATGCGTCTTAGTGAAGGTCCCTAGGAAGGGAGATCTGACTGTGTGTGACAACCCTATCGCTATGGAGTACCTGAGCGACTTCGATTTGGCTGATGATGTAGCGCTATTAGCACAACGGTGCTTTAATATATAGAGTAAGCTCAACGACACCTAGCCGAAAATTCAACTGCAGCGATCTCGTCACCAACGTAAACACGGACAAGCCATCATATTTTACGGTAGTAGGGCAAGCAGTGGTGGAAATGGATAGTTTCTAATAAATGGACCAGATAGTGTCAGACGACAAGACCAAGAGCGACATAGGTGCAAGGAGAATAGGACTGCCTTTGCGAGTTAACGAAATATTCAGAGATTAATCCAGAAAAGATTACGCACAAAAATCAAATTATCAACAGGAATTTTAAATCTGTGCATTTATACTAGCCAGCTAGACACGTATTCATTAGCCTGCTTACCTGCACTGCCGTTTTACGCATATCAGTCCCATGTTTCAAAAGTTGCTTCTGAGAAAATCGCGAATAATGTTTCGAATCATTTCTGCTCATTGGAAGAAATATGCGTTAAAATAAGTTAGCGCATTGTTCACATTTCAACAGAATCAATATGTTTTAGTGAAAACTACAGAAATTACCTTCAATGAAATCAGTTAAGCCTATTTTTATACGAACAATATGTAATGGGAGTGTTATTCCTAGAAATTTGCACTGAAGTAGGAAATTCTACGCATGTTAGTCCCACTAGGAACTGTTACTGTCAGGGTTGCTTTGATGGTCACGTTGCGTTTGTCGCCTTTGCTCTTGTGATTACATGAGCGTGCTTGCGTTCTTCTCAGTTTTGGAAGATCCTGGATAGTTTGTATAGCTTTCCATCATTAAATTATACCACCAATAATTTTTTTGACACTTCTATAAAACCATTAAAAGTATGGGCATCTCAAGAAACTAATGATTTAGAACATAAACTTCTTAGCATCTTTTTCTACTCCTTAGCAAGATGAACGTAGGCCTAAAGGAGATTGTGCTTAATCATTTTGAGTCCGACCATAGATTTAAGGCTGACATGCTGTAGATAAAAGATCAATATGTCACACGATCGTTGAACGTGGGCTTCGATGATTTCAAGAAATACTTTGCAAATTTCTTCCGTACGGAGTTGACCTTTATACTACGTATTATTTCATTAAACACGTAGACATTAGAGAGGGTCTAGTATAAGAGAGGAGCGGACTAGCTGGGTTTGAACCAAACGAACTGTCAAAGCCAGAGTCAATCAATCAGCGCCTATCTGGATTGCATTGGCAGTGTTGCTAGAAACTACCCAGGCATAGGTTGCCAAGGCAGTTTGTTTTGAATCCGCTCCTCTTTTATACTAGACCCTCTCTAGTAGACACTATAGGGGGAGTGTGGGGGGTGGCGAGTTCCTATGTTAGTGTCTAATATTGCATTGTTTGAAATTAGAAACTTGCGTTTTAATATGAAATCCAGTTTTTCTTAATATGTATCAACATTAAATAAAACTGTCGCTTCCGAAAATGGTTCATACTGTTTCCTTTAATTGTATAAATCCTGTTTCAATAATTTGTGTACACCAATCGATTCGTTAATGATAAATTCAGTCGAGAAAATCTTTGTGAGACAGTTATGCGTAGAATTTCAACATGGGACAATTAGGCTTGATGTTGTTTTTATACAAACCCAGAACAAACAATATGTTTTTCTATTTTCAATCCAAAGTCTACCTAAAAAGGTACTGTTTTATGAACAAAAGTGAAAAACGCTCAAAAGTAACATGGGACAGATATGCGTAGAATGGCAGTGCAGTAGTTATGTAATTCGTGCCTGGTGTCCTCACAACTGGATATCGAATGCTGAACTCCATCGTCGATATAAACTGAAATTCGAGTACGATAGTGAAGGTGGGTCAACCACATACTACAAAGCAAGCAAGCGCTAAATTCTTACCTGACAAGTCGATAGGCATTTGACCTGGATCCAGGTTAAAGCAAAACCAAGCAGCTGATAAAGACAACGTCAATTGGGTCATGCATGGTGCTAATATTGATTTATCCTTCAACTTTCAACCTTCCATCCTGTTTCCTTTAGTCGAAAATCGGAGCTTCAATCAGCTCAGTGACACACCACTTTCCCCTTTTGTGCCTTTATCTCTCGTTCGAAGTAATTCGTCATCACAACGAATTATGATACATACCCTCCATAAATCAATGCTGTTGTCACTACATCATGCTAACTGGTTCCCAGATCCGCTTTTTTGTACAAGGGTTCTACTATTAAATGGATCAATGTTGTTACTTATTTAGATTATTGCATTGCTTCACTTGAAATGGTTATTTTAGGATGCATTTCGATAAAGGGTGCAGTTAGTTTGCAGCATAAATAATATATACTTTGACACTTTTTACTAAAATTCCCTAAAATGAGATTTTATCGATTATAGTGAATCTGTCAGTTACTAATGGTTTCATTTTTTTTTTCAATTTCAGGTACGCATGGTTCATGCAGCATGGTAAATATAAAAAGAACTATTCAACAACCCCCTCCACCACTATACTCACGAAAAGACTAGATAGAACAATAAGATGTCGTTAGTAAAATAAGAATTATCTGTTCAAAGTTCAGTAGTATAATAGATGGACAACTACTTACTTAAATATATAATGTACTACAACTATTAAATAGTACAGTGATATCTCGATTGTGGCAACACGATAATAAGGTATTCAATTGATAAATACATTACGCTGTCTAATTCTGTTCAATGTTTCTTAATTTTGTAAGCATTTGGAATATCAAAGGAAGCCTTTGCATAAAGCCAACAAAAAGATTTATATTTGACAGGGCTGTTAGCGATCCATGCTGTCAAAAATAGTGATTTTAGTGATCATATTGAAGAAATAAGTAACCAAATAGTTACTTATACTGCCTATCATCGCATATAAGTGCCATATGGATTTTTATTAATTTTGACATAACAACGCTATCCACTATCAATGGCATCTACTTTCATTTTATGTGATAAAACTATGGACTTTGATCATTAAAAATTGTAAAAACAACATCAAGTCAGTATTTCCCATCAATCAAAGTAATCGCATATCAGCCCCCATCCTAAAATTCAATTATCTATAGTTCAAGTTAAAGTTCTGTTTTTCGATTTGCCATATTTTTCGTTTACATAACAAAACATGCAAAATTCATTACAACTGGTTTTAACTTTAAAAAATTATCAATAAATGTACTATGATTTTTAAAATTTTGACACGTAACTTCGACTGCCATTTTATCAATGCCTAATTTTTCCATACTAATATGCGATTATAGGCAATAAAGTTGTAAAACATTTGTCACTTAGTGAATTTAGAGAATGATAGTAGCCATTCTGATGGAAAACCACATAAATGTTTGATGTTTTAGACTTATTCCATTTATATCTCATAAACACTTATGCACTTTTAAAGCAAAATATTTAATAAAAAATTAATGACCAAACACACGGTATTTACCAGGGTGTGTACTACCTATTAAAAACATGGAAAACCAGGAATTCTCAGGGGATTTTATGTCACCTAAAAATACCTAGAAATCTAACGGATTCTCATCATTGATCGGAATTTAATAATTTTCTTACTAAGGATATTTAAAATCAATAATAATAAATGCATTATTTTCTTTAAAATTGCTTAGTAAGAAAATAATTAGATACAAATACAAACGTTAAATTTTCCTCGCTATTTTCAATCACACATTTGTTGTGTAATATTCATACCTCCCATTAATTTGAATTTTGAACATTTTTTTTGAATTCTATTATTCTATTACAATACTTCAAGAAATTTTCAAGAATCTGGAATCAAATTCCATTCACTGTTGTGAAGGCTCATGGAATATTATTATAATTTCTGAGGACTTCGTTCCAAGGGAGTTCTGGGAAAAATATCTTTGAGTAAAACATCAAGCACAATTTGCTTTCAAGGCAATTTTTATTAATTTTAAATTTCATTTGAAGCCTGAGATGGTTTGGAGAACGATTTCAAGAAGACTCTGAATTGAATGCAATGAAAATTTTATTGAAAAATGATAGGAATTTCTGAGGAGCAGAACTCTTGTGAACTTCAGCGGAAAGTTTGTGGGAGAAAACCAATCTGGGGCATGAGTTCTTGATTTTTTTTAGAATACATAGGGAGTGAGGGGTATGCTAAAAGGAGGATAGCAAATAAATCTGAGAGAAATTCCAGGATGTCTTCAAAGGCATTCGGAAAAGAATTCCAGGAGAGTTTGCCAAAGATCAGAAGGATAAAAAAAAATACAGTTTTGGCTCCACCCTCTCCGATTTCAATTGAACTTTTAATAACTGTATGTTGTGGGTAATCATTCACATTTTTGCAAAAACTCGGCCATTTTGCATGTCACAATTTTTTTTTTAAAGGTGTCTTTGACATTTTTCATTAAATTGTAGCATGAAATGACGTCTAAGAGAAAGTTTTGTTGAAATGTTAAGTCTTATCGAAAAATATAAATATATAATTTACGAAAATCATTTTACTAAGATTTTCGTAAATAATATTTTATATGTTCCGATAAAACTTAACATTTCAGCAAAACTTTCTCTTATACGTCATTTCGTGCTACAATTTATTTGCAAATTGTGACAAGCTTTTTTTCAAAAAAGATATGCTAATTAAAAAAAGAATTGACGGCTTCGTTTTCAGAAACCCAAATTCAAACATTAATTTCACTTAATTTTCTCACCAAAAAATTTCGCTGAATGATTAGAATGATTCACGACTGATAAAACGCATTTTATTTGTTTTTTTTCTCTAAATGAAACATACACACTACAAAACGTGGCTGAGAAGTTTGGTGCGTTGTAAAAAGTTTGTCAAACAGTTTTGTATCATTCTATTGATTGAAATGGATAGAGCAGTAACAAGTAACAAATAAATGTGAACAAACCAGAAATCGATGTCTGACGGAATTTTTAAATTCAAGATGGCGGCATCCGGTTCATGAAAAATTGTAAAATACTTTCAATACCCCACAATATGAGTATTTTTGCAATCAGGGAGGAACAGCGTAGGAACTGTAAATCTATGTCTGACGCCATTTTGAAATCCAAGGTGCAAAAAATACCCATATTGTGGGGTATTGAAAGTATTTTCAATTTAGATTTCCAGTTCGTAAACGTAGCCCTGATTCCAAGAATACCCATAATGTGGGGTATTTGACATTATTTTCTAGGTTTTCTGTAACCGCATTCCGCCATCTTAGATTTAAAAAGGGCGTCAGACATTGATTTCCAGTTCTTACACGTCACCCTGATTAAAAAAATACCCATATTGTGGGGTATATACAGTATTTTACAGGTTTTCATGAACCGTATACCGCCATCATGGATTCCAAAATGGCGTCAAGCATGGATTTCTGGTTCACAAATGTCACTGTGATTTAAAAAATGCCCATATTGTGGGTTTTTTCACAGATTTTCCCAGATTTCCAAAATCGCAAAAAAAACTCGTTTTTTTGGAATTTACTTCGTAAAATAAACCTCGTTATTTGGGATTTACTTCGTAAAATGAGGGATGTTAATTGAATACTGCGTTTAAAATGACTTCGTAAACAGAAGTTTCAGTGTATTAGAGTTTGTAACACTAGTTTGGAATTTTTACTCAAAGTGACTAAAAAAAATATCATATGTATTTTGCTCAAAAAGACCTTATTTTTCTCTTCAACTTTTTCTCAGATCTCATTTCGATCAGAAGTGAAGTTTTCGAGCTACAACTAATACAAAATGTCACAAACGTCATTTTGAAAACAAAAATACAGCATCCAAAATGGCCGAATATTTGAAAAAATGTGAATTATTGGCTACAACACACAATTATGCAAAGTTTTTCTTACTCGTCATATGGCGTGAAACTGCTCCAAACAAATTAGGAGGAGAAATGTAAATGAATTCTGACGAGACTTTCAATGTGAGTAAAATTTCAAGGGAAGGAGTTAGATTCAAATGGAAATCTGAAATGAATTCAATGAAAATTCTGAGAATCTTTCCATAGGGTTTCTTACTGAGGAGAAGGCAAGGAAATTCCAAGGAAAATTCAGAGAAAATCGGAGAAATATGTAGAGCAATACAATTTTAAGTATTCTAAGTTTATTCTGGTGATATATTTTTAGATAATTCAAGGAAGTATACCAAGTGAATTTCTACAAAAATTCAAATAGAGTTTCTGGAGAATACAAACCGGAGGCTGTGGAGAACTCAAACTAAATTTTCATGAACTATCTCCCTTGAATATGAAATGGACTATTCTGAAGTATTCGGAATTGCTTGAAAACTCCCAAAATTGCCTGAAGTCTACAAAACTGCCTTCACCCCTCACCATCCCAAACGGGGGAGTTTGGTAAATAGAGATGATTATCTCGATTCGTACCTTCCTCAAAGTTGTCCTTGCTCGCTTTCTACTCTCTATATACAATTTTCATTCTGCCGTACTCTAATGGAACTATAAACTGTATACTTTCATCTCCTCATCTTTCGTATAAAATGTTAACTTTGAGTCTGTTATTTGAAACTTGGAATCTTCAATTATGTTTTTTCGTTTTTTTTTTTTGTATCTTTTTGAAAATATTAAGTCTTATGTTTTTGCCTCAAAACTCCATTGACTGCCAAGAGTGGATACGTTTTTGTAAAAAATACACGATTTATTGCCACATAACTTCATCGTTAGCATCAAGGAAGCTATTTGAAATATTTAAAAAAAATTAAAGGGTTGTGTCCTATACACGACCGCAGTATGACGTAGAACTACGCAAAGTTGATGTATGTCATGCATTTTTAACTTTTATACTAAATCTTAAATTTTTCAAGTATTTCAATGTTTCGGTTATGGTGCACTTTTTTTTCCTTGGTTTGTTTTCCGTGCTGAGCATAAATGCTACCCTCACCTGGACCCTACCTATCGACCCATCAACTTATGAACCGGTTTGGCACATATAACTTTTCTGCGTTTCGGTTTAGTGAAACGGGACTCAATTCCACCTTTAGCCGTTGACTTGGTCCTGCTTGTTACAGGACCAAGTGCCACTCCGTCCGAAGCGGTAATGAGCAAAAGCACGACAGTAGCGCTGTTTTATATCTTTTCAGGTTCAAGAAGAACGATGTGCATCCGCACCTGATAGGATTTCCCGCCGTTCTTTATGAATGGGGCGGGGCAGAAAGTATTTTTTGTGCAGAATATGCAAAAAGGCTGGACTTCGGATATTAATCTGATTGCATATATAGATGTAGATATGTTTTACAGCCAGTTGTTCGTAGTTCACGAAAAGAATAGAATGTATGCCTTTTTTAAGCAAAGTTTTCCTCAAATTTGAAAGTTTTGGCTCTATGGTAAGGGGGTAAAAAATTAAAGGTATTTAACTTTTGTTTTTACTTATAATTGTATTTAGCTTACAATTTATTTCCCGGTGATAAGTGATAAGTCCATGTCTTTTTCGGGTTGTCCTTTAAGGTGGGGGGGAGGTGAGGTGGTGATTTGCATATATAACTTTTCCAAGTTTCTCATTTCCTCATTGTGATAGGTGGTCACGCCATGATCCACCTTAATCCGCTGACTTGCTCCTGCTTGCAAGTGCCACGCCGTCCGAAGCGGTAATGAGCAGAGGCAGTTAGTTAGTTTAAATGATCTTTATTTTAGTTTAACTTGGACGATTACCATATAAATTTTTTTTACTAAGTGATTTAATGATTTCTTCATCTTTAGGTATGGGCAAAATTCAAAATTTGTTTTACAGAATTAGTCCTAGACTTAGTACACGGTCGACCACCTTGGTGGGATTGGTTTGTTTTGTTTTTAGAATTTGAAGAGAAACTACTTAAAACTAACCTACTCTACTATATACACTTAACCTACTATGTACAAATTGCTTATTAAAGCATGTTCAGAAAGATTGCATTTTTGAATAAATTTAGTTGTCATATCATCAATTTTGGAATCTACTTTGGGAATTTCTGCCTCTTGATGGAGGTCTGCTATTCTTGTGTCGAATGGACGATCTAGGATCATCCTCAACACTCTATTCTGTGCAACCTGGATTTTGTTCCTGTGGGTCTGAGCGCACGATTCCCACACCGGGGCGGCATAGAAGATCGCGGGGGCTATGATCTGTTTGTAAACAGCCAGTTTGTTTTGCCTTGAGAGGCGGGATCTGCGGCAAATGAGCGGATACAAACACCTAACCAAGGCGGAGCACTTAACTAGGGTTTTCTCTATGTGCGAGCGGAACAGGAGCTTCTCATCGAACAACATCCCGAGATAAGTAACATCAGTGGACCACTCGACCCTTGTACCATCCATTATTACGGTACAGGAGGGAGACGGTTTAAGTTTTAATGATTGTCTGTGAAGGAACATGATCGCTTGGGTTTTCGAGGCGTTGATTTTGATTTTCCACGTGGTGGCATAATCAGTAAAGGTGTCAAGGCATCGTTGGAGCTTGTTCGTAATTTCACGAGGCATCCTACCCTTGACAGCTATCGCGGTGTCATCTGCAAACAGAAAGAACACGCAACCGTCTCCTAGAGGAGGGATGTCCGACGTGTAGATGCTGTAAAGCAGTGGTCCCAGCAGACTCCCTTGCGGAACACCTGCTGGGATCGGAAATTGTCCCGAAAGGGAACTATTCAACGACACCCTGAACGACCTTTGCTGGAGATAGTTACGGGTGATTTTCACAAGGTATGGTGGAAAGTTAGAGTTACAAAGCTTGTATATAAGTCCGTCGTGCCAGACATTGTCAAACGCCTTTTCGACGTCTAACAAGGCCATGGCTGTGGACTTGGATACAGCTTTGTTACTTCGGATGTTATTCATCATCCGCACTAGCTGATGATTGGTGGAATGCCCCTTGCGGAACCCGAACTGTTCCGGAAGAAGAATGTCATGTTCCTCCACAAACTTGTTTAGTCGGCTGAGGATCAATTTTTCGAACAGCTTGCTCAGCGCTGAGAGCAGGCTAATCGGTCTGTAGCTTGACGGTAGTGAAGGGTCTTTCCCAGGTTTGCAGATCGGGATGATTTTTGCCACCTTCCAGATGCTTGGAAAGTAGTGCAGCTCCAAGCATCTGTTGAAGGTGGCAGCTAGCAGCGAGTGCACCCTCGGGCTGAGATTTTTCAACGCTAGGTTGAATATTCCGTCAAACCCGGGAGCCTTCATGTTCTTACTGTATTTCAGCGCTGAGCAAATTTGTTCCTCTGTAATCCGTTCTTCTGGAGGGACGGCACAAGGGGAGGCATCTAACGTCTGGACGCACTGCGCAACCTGGTTCTCGAGTGGACTTGGGATTTTAGAGCCAAGCAAATGCGACTGGGCAATGTGCTCCCCAATCGCATTGGCCTTCTCTTCGTTGGTGATAAGCCGTTCGTCATTGACTCTAAGTGGTGGAATGGGCTTGGGGTGAGACTTCAGCACCTTGGCAACCTTCCAGAATGGTCTGGAACGGTCGTCCAGGTTCTGAACGAGCCGCCCGAAACTCTCGTTCCGGATTGAGACCATTCTGGAAGCGATCTGCCGATTCAGATCGACCATTTCGTATTTACGCTGCAGATCCCCAGTCCGCTGAAACTGGCGTCTACGAACATTTCTGAGCCGAATCAAGAGTTTGGTGTGGGAATCAATTGCTTGAAACTTACCCCTCACAGGAACTCGTCGAACGCACTCTTCGTCAGCCACGGATATGGCTTGGTGGAGACCCTCCAGGGCCCGGTCGATGTCCTCCACTGTGTCGAGCGGTGGGTTGTCGTCGATGTGGCGGTCGACCACGCGTCGAAACTGAACTCAGTTGACTCGATGGTAGTCCTTCCGCTGGCACGGTGCAGGGGCCACGTTGTAGCCCAGCTCGGTCAGCACCGGTTGGTGGTCCGAACTCAGGTCGTTGACGGCAACCGGCTTGGCTAATCTGGTGTTTGCCAAGAACAGGTCCAGCGTCGATGGGTTGCCCGTCGGTGATGTGAAGGTTGGTTCGTCCGGAAACCAGACGGAATAGAGACCATGCTGGGAATGGTCGAATAGCAGGCGGCCGTTCTGGTTCTGCTGGTAGTTCCGCCAGGCCTCGTGCCGGGCGTTCAGGTCCCCTCCGATTACAAAGCGGGCATTGGTGTGGGTTATGATGGCAAGGTCGTTCTTGAACTGCTGTGCTGTACCATTGCTAACGGTACATTGCCGGGGGCAGTAGGCGGCGATGAACCGGACGTTTCCGGTCGATGTTTCCACCTCTATGCCAACGGCCTCGATGATGGAAGTGCGGTAGTGGGGTAGGGTGCAGTACTTGATGCCTTTCTTGATGATGACCGCGACACCGCCCCCCCTGGAGCTGGTGCGATCAAGCCGGACAATGCTGTGGTCGGGCAGCCAGAAGCTGTCACCGGTCTTGAGGTGAGTCTCGGTGAGAAGGCCCACGTCGATGTCGTGCTTGCGGAGGAAGTCTGCAAGCTCAATGTTTTTCGCCCCTACGGAGCGAGCGTTCCAGTTGGCGATCTTTATGGGTTCACGGTCCATAATTAGCGACGAAGGAGATGATAGCTTGGAGCTGTTGTGTTCTTGTTGCGCAGGTGCGCTTGATGATGATGGCCTGGGCCAACAGTGTGACGATCTCATCCGTTGACAGCGGAGAATCGTCTGTAGCTTCACCGGTTGTACCGGCCAATCCCGGAGCAGGGGGATCCGTCGATGGGCCGGAGGCTTGACTGGGTACTGCAGCGGCAGCCGACTGGGCAGCAGCCAACTGTTGGTTGAGCGGGAGCGGCGCCAACACTGGAATTGGCCGTGGTTGGACCGGTGATAACTGAGGAAAGTTCTGCGCGTTGTTTTCCGGGACCTTCTTGCGACCGGGCTGGTTGTTGGACGAGGCCTTCTTCCGGATCTCGGCGTATTCGGCCCGCTTCGGACAGGCCTTACTCGTGGCCTTGTGGGCAGCACCGCAGTTGGCGCATGTGGGAGCGGCTTCCTCGATGCTTTCGCAGTCGTCGATCTTGTGGTTTTTGCCGCATTTGATGCAGCGGCTGGCCATGCGGCAGTTCCTGGTGCCGTGCCCGAACAATAGGCAGTTCGAGCACTGAGTGACGCCACGGTGGGTTGGCTTATACCGCTCCCACTTCACTACGATGTGGAACAGTGTGCGTGTCGTATGGAGATCCTTCACGGTTGTGGAGTTCTTCTGCAGATGGACCAAGTAGAGCTGGTCACGATACTTGATGGCCTTGCTGCGGGTCATCTTGTGGATTTCGACCGGCTTGAGGCCGTTCGCCTTAATCTCGTCCATTAAGGTGGTGGTGTCCATGTCGTGGAGCCCGCGCAGCACCACTTTCAGCGGCTTGGTGGCCTCGACGTCGTGGGAGAAGTACACAGCTAAAAAAAAGTAGTGTAAATTTCCGTTACTATGATGCACATAAATGGAGCGTCATATATCATACAAGTTTAGATTATATATCGTGTAAATTTATGAGACATGTCATGCAATATTCCATATATTGTATGCAACTGTCCACTTTTGTTTGCAACATTTCTTGCAAGCTGCTAGTTTACGTGTAAAGGAAGTTTACATGTATGAATGTTTGCATGCATGGATGTTTACATCACCAGTAAAATTCAGAATTTTTTGGTGTGTACTCCAGCTTCATCCTGTCCAAGAGGGCCTGGACTGCGTTGTAGTGATTTTCGGCCGAGACCATCAGTTTGTAGCCTTCCGTGCACCGTTGAATGGTGCAGCGAAGGCCCTGCTTAATGTAGAAATCCAGCTGCTCCCATAGCCCGGGAGGGAAGCCCTTCACATAGAAGGGTGGCAACTTAACTTTTTTAGGCACCGTCTCAGGGTCCGACTGCGGCTGGGCTCCGTTCTGCAGGGCGGAGAACGGATTGTTGCTCAGCAGCTTTTTTGCTGCTGATACGGTGGCGCTGCTGTCTTCAGGTCTGGGTCGTTTAGTTCCGGGAGGCCCCGGCTGCGGGTCCGCAACGCCTGTCGGGATGGGCAATGGGGTTTTCTTCTGCTTCTTCTGGGCTGGCTCGGTGGTCGCGCCGTCTCCTGGGAGAGTCTGTTTTCCCGGTAAACCGGCACTCGCGTTACCGCGCGATTTCTTACCCATGGCTGGGTCAGCGAGAGCGTCACTACACAACGCGGAGCTAATTCGACTTGCGAACGAACGATGAGCAGAGGCATTACAGCAACGCTGTTTTATATCTTTTCAGGTTCAAGCAGAACGATATAAAACCAAATGGTACTCGATCATGATGACTGGATTAGGGAAAATTATTTCATCAAAAAACAGAGATAAAATTATCATCTGTCCATTTTTCAAATGTTTTTTGTGGAAAATTGAAAAAAAAATATTTACTTCAACAGATTTGTAATGTCCTATCGATTGGTGTATTTGGATTTTATTTTAATCTATAAATGACAAAGTTACAAGCGTTCAACACCTAACACTATTTCACAACACATATTTTTTAATTTGCACCCTACTATAGTCGACAAAGACGTAGTTCTACGTCAAAATAACCTAAACCCGCGGATTGCAATGTTATTTGTAGGCTTGATGGAGCCTCGCTCGCGAGTTTGGAATGAGCCGAGCGTAGCATTTTTCTGAGGAGTAGAATTCCTACTGCCAAATCATTCCACTGAGCTTCAGAGATAAGGGAGATAAAATGAGAGTAAAGTTTGCTGCCATTCATGTTCATGTTTTCTATCACACGCTCTTACTCTCACTCTGGGTGAACTCTGAGCTTCTTGCGTCGAACAAAAATGTCATCCAGAGTCTAGGCGGGTAGTATCACAGTATCACGGTCTCCCAGTGTTGGTGAGTTCTCGCCTAACTTTTCAAAAGGTCCTAAGTAATAAATGTAAACAAATCGAGTTTATAAATGCACATTGTAACATTTGTACCTAAGAACATTATGAACACACACACATTCAGATTAATGTCAATTGAATTGAGAAAATTCTAAATTAACAAAACTTCTGAAGTCCAAATTTGCATTAACGATGTTTCACTGTTACATAAGACGTTTGACTATGTTCATCAAGACAAACGTCTGAAGTATCAGAAAAACCAAAACAATGCAGATCTGTACTTCGGTCCTTTGTGTTTATACGAGTAAAACGTCTAAAATGTTCAAACAAACCAAAAAAATGTGATTGTTCACATCGGAGTTTTCATGTCAAGCATTTTTCTACTATTTTCGCATGGGTGGGAGGGGGGTGGGGGTTGACAATTATCCCCGACCCATACAAAATTTAAAATTGTTATATGGACAATTGTCTACGCATGGGGGGGGGGTCAATAATAATGAAAAGCTGTCTACGTAGTTAATGAATAGCCCCTAAAATAACACTGTTATCAAATAAAAAGCAGCTCACGCGACCACCAACGATCGACCAAAACAATCTGTGCGCAGTGTTGCGATATACCGTTAAAAAAAAGTCGATGCATTGTCCAATACTCATATTGTTCGTTTAACTCGTATAACTTAATTTATGCACTCATAATGCTTAAAACAAACAAATAATGTTGAAAACATAAATGACCTATGTAACTGTGATTATAACAAAACGTCCTATATAACATGTCCAATGTACACCTGACAAGAGCAAAATGTCCTATGTAACATTTTTCACGTTTTCATAGAAAAAAAAATGTATGAAACGGTTACATTATAATTTCAATTTCAATTTTACTATCGCATTTTACTATTAAAGGTCTTAAAAATGTCAAAAGTTTATTTGGTTTGAAATAGTATCAAAAAAGATTTTGTCAATCTTCAACCTCGTTTTTCTCGAAAAGAGTGAAATGTTAGATAGGACCTTTTGAAAAGTTAGGCGAGAGTTCTTTGCCGTTACTGTTCACGAAAAGTTCACTATTTTGCCATACAGAAATTCAAAACAAAAAATTTTATGGGTGGATTTCGACAGTTTTTGACCTGCTTCATACGACCGGAAGGTGTATGCTGGTCAAAAATGCCGTGCCGAATGGATTTCCTACGCAATTAATCAACCTTTGATGTGAATTTCGCTAATAAACACGAGGAGAATTTCTTATAGCAAAACTTGCCATAGCAAAATGGGCATAGTAATCATTAACTAAAGTAAACGAACTAATACTTCTTCCTACTGTGTCACCTTTGTATTACCCGCCTAGATCCAGAGTCTCGAAAAGCGCAACTCAAGTCAAATCATCCTCTCGCTGAAGTTCACTCTCCCTCTCTCTCGAGGAGTTTTTGTTTACTTCTTCCGTATTCCTGCCACCACTCACTTGAGGTGATAACTGACTAAACTCGCAGGACAATATACGAGTGCACGGGTGAACTATTGTTCATCTACTGAATTTTTTTTTTGACACACAGCGGGGGCCTGTTTACTAAAAATGAGCACATGAATAATGCTCACGTAACATTTGAAAAGGGTCTATCAACTTTTGTAAATAATTTGCTAGGTCGTTTTCACGAGAGCCGAAGTACGCCCACGCAAACCAAGAGCACTATCGGGAAGGGGAGAATTTTATCTGCCCGATGGTGTTGTTAGTTTGCGTGAGCGTATTCGGTTCGCGCGAAAAAGGCTTAACAAGTTTTGTGTACATAAGCTGATAGACCCGTTTCAAATGTTACGTGAGTATTATTCATGTGTTCATTTTTAGTAAACAGGGCCCTGCTGTTGTGTCACTTTTTGTCGAGTGAGTGAACTTAAATCCATCCGTGCACTCGCCTATAGTGTTTGAAAACCTCCAGTGAGGTTGAGGAGTTTCAGCAAGCCTGGTTATTTGTAAACTTACAGAAAATTTTCATGTGTTGTACAGAATGCTGTTGAACGATATCATTGGTCCAACGCATAGTTCACTATTCATCCTTTTGTAATATAGTATAAGGATGAATCTCGGGATTTGAAATTTACAAGTAGTTTCTTAAAAAGCATGTTGACTGGCCTGAAAATACATCCACTTTCTTCAAATGGATCAGTTGATCTTCTCAAAAATATTTTTTTGGGCTTTTAACCAAGGCTTCGAAATAATTGGCTTCGCAGATGATATAGTCATTATTGTACGTGGCAAATATGTTTGTATTATTGCTAACATAATGCAAATTGCCTTAAATTTTGTATCATCGCATGAAAGTGTTGCAAGGCAAAATTTAAAAACAATACGGATATATTTTTTCCGCCAGTACTTCTTGGACTTAAAGATACTTATATATTAATAGATCTCTAACGTTTGTGAAATTTTCCGATCAATCATGGAATTCCCGGAATATCCACGGAAGGTCGCTGAAAATTTACTTAAGTTAATGGGATTGTTCTGAAGTTATCTAATGGCCCTCAAAGTACTCGGAACTTCACTGAATATCATGAAGCTATCTAAAAATATCTTAACTTCTTGGAAGTTCTCTGGAATTACTTGAAAACATCAGTGCTTGCTAAAAGTTTCCAATTTTTTTTATTTAAAGGATTTTCGCTGATGTTCTCTAATGTTAGCTGAATTTGCGCAAGATTTTAAAATATTTGGAATCTCCATGATATCGGATGTCGTTTAAATATTTATTTCTTTCCTGAAATTCACTCAGAGCTTTGCTTAAGTTACCGGAAATTTCCTGAGTTTCTCGAAACTTCTATAAGGTTTCTACAAATTAATTGAAATGAAGTGAATTGCACTTTGATTTTCTGATCTGTATTGATGTTCTTGAAGCTTACCTGATGCTCTCAATTCTATTGAAGATTTCATTTCTGCTCAGAAATAAAGGGAATTCCTGTAAGCACTTTTCCACTTTCTTGAAATTCACTGGAATTCCATGAAGTTTCTGAAATATTTCTGAAGGGTTTTCGATTTTGTTTCAGCATGGAAGTATCCTGAATACTTCTAAACTCACGCTTATAGATCTTTAAACTGCTTCAAGTATCTGGACTAAGGTTACGAGAACTGCCCTTAGGAGTTGTGAAATTACACAAACATATCTAGATCTACCTTTTCCGAGATACTTAGCACTTCTTAAAAGTTTCCATAATTTTCCTCGAATTCTCTATATTTCTGAAGTTCTCTTGTCAGCGGAAAAGTTCTCTGAAATTCTATGGACTTCTTAAAAGTTCCTGAGGTTCTTAAAGCTTCCTGTAAGTTCCCAATATATTCAGGATGCTATCTTTCCTTGTATATATCAACCCTATAGATAGAAATAGACAATTAAACGTCAAAAAGCTCTGTAGAAGCACATCATCAACATGTCGGCATCGATTGAATTATCAGATCCAGAACGACCATTTTTAAAATAAATTCAAGCTACAAAAGTTAAAAGAGTGACTGATTACAAAATAAAGTTACTTTAGGGTCTTTAAAATGAGACTTTTCAGTGACTGGCTTGAAAAAAGTGTTTTTTATTTCCATGATTTTTTTCCGGCGATCTTGTTTTCCATACTGAGTGCCAATGCTACCGATGCCAGGGAGGCAGCTCCCACACTTGGACCCTTTATATCGACCCATCAACTCATGAACCGGCAGCCAACGGCTTTACTTTCCTGCCAATCAAAGGAAGGCGTGAAATAAATTTTATGCCTCAGATAAAGGCTAGAAAAAAAGTTACCAAGTCACTAAGTAGTGACTCGCTACCAGCCCTGAATAATAAACTCTGGCTAAATGGCAAAAACTACTCATTTGGAAAATTGAATCTATCGGTATCGCTAATTTTGCATTTCAAGCATATTGATTATCGCATATAAGTTTATTGCGTGCTCTCAACTTCCAGATGCACTTCCACAGGTATTAATTGAGAGCTTTCGATGCCTGTACCATTTTTGCATTAGTATTAACTGTGTGGCAAGTACAATCATACTCTATGCCCAGGGAAGACGAGAAGTTTTTCAACCCGGAAAATTCCTAGACCGGACCGGGATTCGAACCCAGACACCTCCAGCATTGTCTTGCTTTGTAGCTGCGCCTTTAACGACTGAGCTAAGGGAGGCTCCTTAATTGTATGAATTCCGAGAAATTCTATACATTTTAATAATTTTGATTTTCTACGGTCGATCATTAATGGAAAATATTATAAAAATTACTTCAAAATTTTTCAAATAATTCCATTATTTTAACTTTAACGACCTACTGTAAAAGGTTTGTACAATAAGTTCAATCAACATCAGGATTCTCTTTACATGATGGTATCTTGATACCAAAATCTCAATTTATTATGATTCCTTTACACGTTTTTGGTTTATCTCTTTTCCGAAGAAAACCTTAAAACGTGCTTTTGTCGAGTTTTCCCATAATTTGGCTTCACGGAACCATATCATAAGACTATCCCGCATCGGGAAATTAAAGATCTATTCTCTCATGGGGACTGATCCATCAGGGGAGCCCCACCTACTTCAGCACTGATGCGAGTACGGTATCGCAAAAAGAGTCACAGAAAACGGCGAGGAACAAATTTCCACCCTTAAACCAGTGCCAGAACGATGGATTCCCATTTACTGCTGCCAACCAACGACGAAATCGTTTTTCCCATCTATGTATATTTGTCTTTTCGCCACTCTCGCTGCTGCTGCAATCCCTTGGCAAACATTGACAACGTGTCTCTGGGTCTCTACTGTTTTGCTAGCTTTCCACTTTTTGTGATTTCGGGTGCCAAAGTCTTTGCACCACAGCATAGCACAGCAGTATTGCCCCATCAATCATCGGATCATAATTTGCGAATGCGTCATGGGGAAAGGTCAAATATTTTTCTGTGCCGATAGGCTCGATGCGGTGATTGTATATTCGATTTTTGAAATGAAAATTTATAGTGCTTAAAAATTTGAATTGCAAGAATTAATATGACATTTATACATCATGCGATGGCAAATGACATAATATGCCCATCAGATTCGGAAATTTTATGCTTATCGAATCCCCAAAATTTGACACCGTCTTTCATCGCATCCTGAGGTAAACCGACACCGTACGAGGAGCAAATAAATCCCTTTCGATGGCACTTATGATACAGCACAGATAGCATGCTATACTGACTTTCGGATCCTTGGGGACGGAATATAAATTGGAAGTAAATTTCAAGATAAGTTGCGACCACCTCTGACCTGGCCGTTGGACTGATGACTTTTATGACACGTTTAATGGGCATCGGTTAGAGGATTGAGACAAACATTCGTTCAAAGCTCATTTGAAACAATATATAATTACACGTTGCGTGACGAGTTCGATGCAGTTCACACTTTAACTTCAATGAAAAAAACTTTAAAATTGCCCTTCAAAGAAACAGAGACAAGGGCAAACAAAGTGTCAAATTATTGGTTGTTTAGCAAACAAATTATTTTGATATCACATCAAAGTGGATGCACAACGAACTGCTTCTACTGCATTTGTTTAATTTTGTGGCCATTAAAATTACTTAAGATGTTCGACATGTTTGAAATGCATCCTCTTGGATGTAACATTTAAATTTATTTTTTGCTGTGTGGCGTATTATTTTTTCATACACCCAACCAGGGGATGTAAGATTTGCTTACAATAATGAAAGATTCATCATCGAAGGATGTTAGTGGAGATTGCATGAACGGAGCATGAGATGTACCGAGCTACGACCAATGCAAGAAAATGGAAAAAAAATAATTGTGTAGTGTATTAGTGAGTGAAATGAATCATGATGAAAAAAAGAAATAGAGAAAAGATTGCCGCCTGCACTCGAACCTCAAACGTTGCGATCTTCAGACCTGTGCTTTCTCCACTGCTCTCTTTATGCTTTGGAAAACGATTAGGCTAAAAATGAATAAGAAGCGCTCACTTCATCTCATACTTTATGTCGTGCTTCGTTCTACAATGTTATCCATAAATTGCTTGCTTGTATAGTCGAAAGTGTAGACTGAAAAAAAAATCACTACATCGTCTGCAAGGTCAACTTATATCATTCACGGTGGTATGCGCTGTGAAGGAAGATAGGAAATGCAATCAACATTTTGGTTTGCGTGTGGCTATCAGTGCTGAGATTTGTTATTGTCATTTGACAGACTTTCGCTTGATATTGACAAAATTATTCATTACATACTCACTGCTAGACTTGATCTTAAAAAAAACCCTTGTAAAAATTTCTTAACTTTTTCGTCATTGACAGAAATTCATCTAATAACAAAGTGTAATTTTGTGAATTCTGAGAAGTTCAGAACGTAGATACTTCATCCCCATGTAGTGGCTTTGTTCAAATCATCAAATTTTGTTTCAAATTTAGCTAATTAAAAAATTTGCACATGTTCGTAGCTGACAGCATTGTCACTTACAATTGACATGATTTGCCTTGACGATGACTGTTAGTTCAAATGAGTGACTAAAGCAGAATAGTGAATATCGCCGTGTAGTGTCGACATTTTGCAGCACTGGTGGCTATTTTAATAACTCGTTCTGTCCTCACTAAAATTGCTCGGCCGGATCTTTTCCGGTTTTTCAACAAGGAAATGTCATGGTACCTTCTGATGACCCAATAAAACACACAAAAAATTATGATTGTTAAGTTAGACGTAATTGAGAAACAGACTTAATATTGCATGACAAATTAACTTAATTTTACGTTTCACAAGACGCACACAAAAGAAACTTTGCATAATTAATCTCACAATATTACTTCTTGACAAATCATTTTACACGCCTGTACTCAAAATAATGTGAGCACACTTCTTTTCCGGTGTGAGGTGACTTAAAATTACGTGAACGAACGCTGGCCCAACGCAAACGAAAACATAAACGTCGTTAGTTCACATCGTGCTCTCTTGCCGTGCGGAGCTATTTGCTTTTTGCTGATGGAAGTGTTGCTGCTACCTAAAGCTACAACAAATTTAAACAGCAATTCCAGTGCTCAATGTACCTGTAAATTTTCTAGCTTGTTCGACTCTTACCCAAGTAACAATTCAAGCTGAATTGTAAGAACAAAGGTTGATTATTGGTTGATTTAACGTGTACGAAGCTGATTAACACCAGACTGAATATACAGTTGATTAGTAGTGCATGAAGCGAATTGTATCCCCATAATTCAACCTCAGTAAGTTAGCTGATATAAAGACTGAACAAGACTTATTTAAGCTTAATACTACTCCACAAACCAGCAATACGCTACAAATGATAGCTTGATAGAATAATATGAATTTATTGCACAATATTGTTAAATGTCGTCAGTTGCATTTCCGACATTTTAGTTATTCTAAATTCACTGCCTACCTTTCTAATCCCAAGCAGCACCAGCATTAGAGACAATTGATAAGGAAGAGGAGCTTTTTAAGAATAGTTCCACCTAGAAGGGAACTGCGACGACGTCGGAAGTATTAACATTAGTATTCCTGTGTTTTGTCTGTTCACCACTTTATATTGCACTTAATTTTAACACCGCATTTCAAAAATAGAATTCAATAATAGCACTAAAATAGCATCGAAATACATCGCGCACTTGTGTCCACATTGTGTTTAATGCACTTGAAATGAGAGGAATGTTTTACTGTCACAATTTATTGTTTATAATTCGGCATTGCTGTATAATACTCTTCCGGTTGCTATTATTCAACTTAATTTTGACGTGCTTCATGTTAATAATCATACCTTCTGCCTCAAATATGCTTATGTGGTCGAGTGGGTATAGTTGACGCCTGTGAATCAGCGACTTCCGGTTCGAATCCCAAAATGTAAAAGTAATTTTTAGACATATAATAACAATATAAATATGTAGATCCAATTAGTCAGCAACATTCTAAAGCAGTCTCATAAAAAAATATAAGATATGAAGCGGTCTTCCATTATATTTTTTTTAAATAAAAAATTAAGGCTGAACAAGGGTTGGAAAAGACTGTTGGTTAATGCATTGAAAAGCTTATAATTTAGATTGTTGTTAAGCTTTGGGCTGATTAAAATCACCAGATTTAGATGGGTAAAAGCTGGACAAAGGTTAAAGTGGTCTATGTACAACAATTATTAAAACTAAGCCTGAATTAAAATCGTTGAAAGAACACTTGTTAAGCATCAATTTGTTACCTGGGTATTCCTCTTCGATCCTTGTTTGGACCCTACTCGAGGTAATCCTGCTTGGATATCGATTTGGAAAACTCCTCTTTGATCCTTCAGATTCTTATAATAATCTGCTTGGAAGTCGATTTGGATCGACGTATTACTGCCGCCATGGTGCCTAAGTGCAAATTAAAAGGGCAATCGCTTGTTCCCCTTCTGATAAAATTAATTTGAACAATCAATTTGATTTGACCACGGATGATGAGAATGATCCATCATACAGGAAAAATTTTCGAAAACTTTCCCGGCTTAATTCAAAAAAAGGAAAAGATGCTCTTCACAAGGAACTTTTGAGCTTCGTGAAGTTGAAGTTTTCACTGTAAATTGGTCGTGAATGCCGTGTATTGGCTGAAACCTTGGATTCAAACGTCTTCTCAAGTATCTTACTGAGAGGCAGGACCAATTTTTTCAAATACGACACCAAAACTGAACATGTGTTCAAGGTTGCCTTGAAAGGTCTGCCCAGTGGTGAATCCTTGTATCAGATCAAAGATGAACTGGTAAAATTACTTGGAGTTGTGCCAGTAACAGTAAAAAGTTTATGTTTATGTTTATTTAAATACATGTTGTATTAACTGTTTGTATTAACTTTTACTGTTTGTATTAACTTTTATTTTAGGTCTACTTAATTAAAGCGTAACATGTGAAAAGAGTCAGTCAGCCATATGTAAACAATGATTTTTTACGGATTAAAACTCATTCTTGTAAACCGACATCAGCATCTGGTAAACGAAATTTACTTTACCAGATTCAACAGTCGCTTTCCCTGCATGAGTCTTAATCCACGAAGCATAGACGTTTAAGTCATTTGGTTCGTTGGATCTTTCACATGTTGTGTCAGAATTCACCTTGGTGATTTGGTACAATATGTAATGTAAATCCCGTTCCCTATAACCATTTGATGGAACATTTCCGTGGAAAGCTGAAAAATACGTCTCATTATAATTAATAATGTCAACAAACTTGAACGAGTAAAATTACAATTTTGCGTTAATTTACGTCTTGTTAAAATATTAACGTACGTAATTTTATGTCATTTGAGTTGCTTATATGTGTCCCTAGGAATCTTAAAATTGCATGAAGTTTTCAAAGTATGCAGACAAAATCACGCTTTATTCCAAGGCTTATCATTTTTTTTTTGAAGTGCCATCCGGGCACTCGCCTTTCAAGAACTTTTGTTATAACCGTGTCACAAAAATGCTTCATTGCCGATTAAAGTTGGGCGCATCAAACACGTCGGCATAACCCCCAATCATTTGTTTTAATACAGTGCAAAAAACACCAGTGCATAGTTAGTGTATGTGCCGTAGTTATACTACAATAACGAAATTAAAATATGCATGAGAGCATATTGGAGACGGTGTAAAACACACACACTTAAAAATAACTAATTTTACACGTGATGGAATCCATCTTTGACATAAAAAATAAGACGTAAACAAACATCTCATGTAATATTAAGTGTTCCGAGATGGAAAAGTTCATTATTAGACGAAAGGTACGTTTGATTGAGGTGAATTTCGCGTCTGTTATGACTCAAATTTAGGTCAAAATTGACGCTCGTATATGTCACTCTCGAGCAGCTAAATTTCCATGAGTTTTTCCAAGTGTGTGTTATATCGTTGCATTCATACTGCGTGTTTTGGGACTGAGAAGAAAAGGAAGCAGTTCTGAAACACACACAGATAAAAATTCTGAATTTTAATAGTGATGTAAACATTCATCTACGTAAACTTGTATTTCATTTCACGCAAACGAGCAATTTGTAAACAATGTTGTTTACAAAGATGGGCTTTTGTTTACAATATTTGCTACATTGCATGAAATGTCTCAGAACATTACATGATTTATAATGTAAACTTATATGATATGTGTCGCTCCATTTATGTGCATCATATTGAACAGAAATTTACGCTAAGGCAAGTGTCACTCGAACCATAACAGCAATTTATAAAATAACGAACATTTTGAATGGCTCGAGTGACACTTGCCTTTGATAAAAAAAAAACACGTCTACTGAGGATTCATATTTATGAAAAAATCATATATCAATGAAACAGTCATCGGTCGTCATTGAAAAGCAATGCAACTATGTTCTGTCAATCTAATTGACTTTTATTGGTTCTGTTGTCTTGTGAATTTTAGCTAAACGGCCTCTTTTCTGATTTTTATCTTTCAATCTATGAAATATACACGAAAACTATGTTGGAACGAAACTTCTAGAACAATATGAGGAACATTATGCCGTACACTACACATTTTTATATTATATGGGTGGAAAATTCGTAGAACAAATACTTTAAAATTCTTCACTTTTTAAGATATCTTCGAGCATGAAACTAAGTCAAACTTCAATAAAATCACTTCGAATAGTCAACCTTTGGTTACAAAGTTGATACATGACACATTAAACTTTGCTATGAAAGTTGTTACAGCAGTTTTCGTTATTTCAGTCTCGAGATACAAATATTGTAAGCCGTAAATTAGCATTAGCATTAGCATTAGCATTATTGACCGCCCACGGTTGCTACTCTGTTATTACCAGATCAGCTGCAATTACACAGAGAACCAACAGATGATGTTTGGGACTAACATTCATCCTCAATGTGTAAAAACTGAAGATCTAATATTTAGCAATACCAGCGCCGGCCGTGTCCGAATGCAGGTCCAATAGGGAATGGGAAGGAATGTGTTGACGTGATACTCGCTGTGAAGGAAACCGAGAAATCCTCTGCGCTTCCACGAGAAATCACTGGGATGTTGAATGTGGGGAAAGGTTTGCAGCAGCCGGGATCGTTTTTGGTAAACTAATGCTGATTGTAGTGATTTATAATAGGTACACAAACACAAAAACGGGCGCATACACACGCACACACACTCGCACTCGTGAGTATAAACAGAATATAAAATGATATTAACTTTATTTTAACTTAACTTTAACATAACTTCAACTTAACTTTAACTTAACTTTAACATAACTTCAACTTAACTTTAACTTAACTTTAACTTAACTTTGATTTAACTTTAACTTAACTTTAACTTAACTTTAACTTAACTTTAACTTAACTTTAACTTAACTTTAACTTAACTTTAACTTAACTTTAACTTAACTTTAACTTAACTTTAACTTAACTTTAACTTAACTTTAACCTAACTTTAACTTAACTTTAACTTAACTTTAAATTAGCTTTAACTTAACTTTAACTTAACTTTAACTTAACTTTAACTTAACTTTAACTTAACTTTAACTTAACTTAAACTTAACTTTAACTTAACTTAAACTTAACTTAAACTTAACTTTAACTTAACTTTAACTTAACTTTAGCCTAACTTTAACTTAACTTTAACTTAACTTTAACTTAGCTTTAACTTAACTTTAACTTAACTTAACTTTAACTTAACTTTAACTTAACTTTAACTTAACTTTAATTTTACTTTAACTTTACTTTAACTTTACATTAACTTTACTTTAACTTCTGTAGGCTAGTTCATCTCTAAGCTGAAAAAGTGAATATTTATAATATAAATGCAAAATTCAATAATATATATGAAATATTATAATATAATCCTAGAGGTGTTTCATCATCGAAGAGCTGAAAGCAAGCTTAAATAATTAAAATCCATACATCCCGCATGAATGAAAACTGAAAAAAGTGTATTATTATTTTGTAAATCTAATGATGTCATATATTCAAATATTCATCGATCTGAAAATAAACTTATCTTATTTAAAACAATGGATCTAACTTGAGTGAAGACTGAGAAAAACTAATCATTACGTTATAAATCCAAAGATGTTCCGTCATCAACGAACTCAAAAGATGTTTCATCATTGAAGAGCTGAAAATAAATTTTTAAATAATAATATTTCTTCAAGTGTTCGTCGCAGCAAAGCTATGCAAATAAAATGGCGTCCCCGAAAGCTGTTTATAATTTCACTTTAATAATGAATCAATAGTCAGAAAAATCGAGGTTATTTGGACAGTTAACAGTTTTCATGCACTTGTTATCATGCATTACAATGTTTTAGTATTTTCCTGAACGAAGGCTGAAAAAGTGAACCATTATAATATTATCACAGACAAACAGACATAACACTCGCAAGTTTTTCATCGAACAAGCATTTACCGTTTAATTTATAAGTATCGTAGTTGGTAGTACCGCCACCTGTGGCGCGCGTAGTCATTTTCCTTGAGTTTGACGTTTACACACTACCGCCATCTGTTCAGTGTACTACCCACCACAGTGTACTCAACAGAGGGCGGTAATGTTTTAGCGACGATGTTTTACATTGAGAAATATTCAATGTGTTATGTCTGTTTGTCTGTGATATTATTGTAAAAAAATTCCATCATCGAAGAGCTGAAAATAAACTTAAAGATTTAAATCAGTAAATCCAGCCTAAACGGAAGACTCGCGAACACAATAAGCTCCCCCATCATTCATATTCCGAATCTGATTAAATGAGTATTTACAAGTATACAATTAAATATATCAACAAGTAATGTAATTTTCTCTCTGGGAATGGAAAAATAAAATTGCTCTGTCATATAAACGTAGAACATACATTAGAGAAAACCAAACAATGTTACGTTGCTTCTTCCAGTTGTGTTTTGATCCTGTTTTAAATATTTGTCATTGAATATATAATAATAATATAATAGGACCTGGGATTTATTCAAACTACAAATATTGTAAGTCGTAAATTACCTTAAAAACATAAAATTAACTTGAAGCCCCTCTAAATCATCATCGATTTTGCTGAAAATTTACACAGAAGTACAAATTAACATGACGAACAGTAATCACGGTTGACCCGTTACATTCCGAACATTTCGTTTAAAATGAACAGGTCTATTGAACATATATTTATCTCTTCAGGTTAATCAACTTTTCAAAATTTGCATAAACTGATAAAAATATTAAGACGCAATGCCGAGCCCAATTGAGAAAGAAACAAGACAGCCAATAAGAAACCAATTTGGCATTAATAACCATCGCCATCGTCCGTTGTTATAACGTGAATCTAATGCAAGTCGATTTCCAAACACTTCCAACATTATAACTAGCCTCGAATCACTAATGGGATAAGTGTAAGTTCATCTTCTTTTTCGTACCATTCCAAAATAAATGGATTTTCCATTTCATACGAAATGGATAATTCCTAATGGAAGTGTTATCCCTAACACTGGAATGGTTTTACCCGTCAATATCGTGACATTGCGATATGTCAGCATTTTTGTCATGCTGGAAAGGCAGATATCAGGATATTTTCTTATTATCCACTTATTTTTCTTATCCACGTTTCTTCACCAGCAACTGCACGTGAAAAAGCCTGTGTTGAGGTTGTTCGCACTCTCGAAAGAGGCAGAAAAACGATAACACCAGTCAATCCCTGCAAACGAGAATATTTCATCCATATATCCCTTCTCACCCTGAAGCGTTGTCATTCGGTAAATCTTGCAGGGAGCTTTTGTATCATGTACTGTTCGTAAATGTGATACTGCTAGTATGCAAAGTAAACTGTGGAGTAGAATGTTATTTCACCCCGGAGTTAATTTTTTTTTGCCATTTTCGTGCACTTGGCAGAACTGAAAGGCTATAATAAATCGTAGAAAACAATTTTCGTACAAAGACCCGGAGGGTCAAGCATCATCATAAATCAATCAATTCAACTCAGTGCGATCGTAAAATTCTCAGTGATGACTGAACTGATTTGAAGGCAATTGGTTTCCGTCAGTTCCATCTATGTCCCATAAAACCTTTACCCTTCTCGTAAATGAATTCACCGGTGATTCTCAATTTTAAGTGGGACTCAGAAATTCAGACAACTTGCTCACGACTGAAAACCTGACAGCAAATTACTGTGTACAGGGATGGTTAAATTGTGTACGCGTTTTGGTCGATTTCACCCCGGTGTAAGCCAGTATCAGGATAAGTTAGAGAACTGTTTCGGTCAATCGTCCATTTTGGGCCTATGGAGCAGAAAACATCAAAATTAGTATATCCATGATTTTGGTGCAAAAGAGTGAATTATATGTTTAGTACGATACTTTATTTCAAAAGATTTTTATCAAACAAAATCTGTAAGAATGCACGGAATGAATGTTTACACCCTTTTTTCTCACAAAAAAAAGCAGCACTGCAATCGAATTAATTCTTCAATTTCGTTTTTAACTTCGCCAAAGTGAATTCAATGGTGTTTCAATGAATTAGGACGGAATCAGAATTCGTATGCGGAGTTTGGAGTCAAGAAAGCATGATAGATTTTTGGAAACATCTCGACCATTTGTAAATGTCTATCAAATCTAACAGTATATTTGGAATGGTAAATAGTTTTGGAAGTCATCTGTAATGGAAACATTCCATTTGTGTAAAAATTCCCTAAACAAGCGAGGCAAAGTGCGAGTTGTGGTTAGTAGGCCCAATATTAGCTCAGAATGTTGTAAGCGTTTTACTGTTTGATGCTTCACAACCTTAGAAATTGCACACAGAAATTGACATCTCTTCGCCTATCTATGAATAAGAGAAAATCGGGGTGATACGGATATCTTATGAATTGTTATTGTGCTATCGTCAATAAATACTACAATTTGCTAATAATATCAGTATTCACAAAGGTAAACTCATACTATAGGAAACAACATATACCAATTAATTTTAAACTTTTGCGTTGCGTTGTGTTTGTAATGGAGTAACTCGTAGATTGCATACTGGCAACTGTCATGTATAGATTGCTTAAGGAAATCTATTTCGGAGTGCATAGCCTCCCAATCAGAGTTCAGATCAGGAAAAGCATGACAATTACCATTGCCGGCCCCGTCCATCTTATCCGTTACGGGGACTGGAAGGATATTGCTGGTATAGCATCTACTTAACGAGAGGCCAGTGACTTACCGACGCCCCCATAGATGCTACGAAGTTGGCTAGTTTGGTAGGAGATGGGACAGGATTCGCTTAAGCAGGCGATACGACCATAGTAATTGTTTTATTTTGAAGGAGCATGGGAGTAAACCCACGATCTACTACTGAGTAAGCAAAAGCGGCAGCTACCAAGCTAGTCAAGCTCCTCAATATGAATTTTGGGGCATTATTTGGTAAAGTTTCCATGATTAAATTAAAATGCTGTTTTGAGTAAACCAATAATTCATATGCTACAAACGTTTTTACTTATTGTGCATGCGACTGAAAGCTGATGCGATTTTTTCACTGGTATCACTTGAATTTCATACGACATCAGTGAACATTTTGATTTCAAAATTCGCAGCTCAGACTCACGAACTTCAGTTTAGTGGAGGCACGACAATAACTTAAATTTCATGAACAGTGTTAAAAGACCAGTTCAAAGCTATTAAAAGATAAAATTTACAATTGTATTAACGAGCATAAAACATAAACATATACTTTGAGTTATTAGTAAAATCGTGAAATTGTTTCATTGATGTGATTATAGTATTTTTTAATTTTTGATTCTAGACGAAACAAAAATAATTAGAAAACTATATTTATAACCATGCTGGATGTGACTGTGTTCAATTCTCGGTCCAATCTAGGAATATTTCGGGTTGAACAATTTCTCGACTTCCCTGGACCTATAGCATGATTGTTATTGCCACATTACAAATGATTATACTTGTAACCGTTTAGTTACAATGTCCTGGATTTAAATTTGTGCTTTTTGAGGACACTGTAGTATTTTTGTATGCTGGGTTAGTTGGATTAGTATGATTATTGGTAAAATTGTTGTAACGGAAAAAGGTATAAATTTGTGTTAGTAGGATTAGTTTGAAATTGATATTTTTATAACCATAATTGGGCGAGACAGGATCGAAAGGGTGTTGTGATCAACTGTGGTAGGAAAACTGAATACCCGAGCAGGAACGAATGTCTCGATACCTCAAATTTGTATGGATGAGCTTGATATAAGAGATGAAATACCAAAAAATGTTCCCACACTACCATTCCAATACCAAATTATGCAATTGCAATTCCAAAACCATACCACCCAGGCATTCTTTTGGTATCCAAATATCAATTTTTGTTATTTTCAAAGAATTTTGCAATGAAATTTTTTGGTATTTTTTCTCTTATGTCATGCTGATCAATACCAAGTTTTGGTATCAGATCAGAATTACGTATTCATTAGTTATTTTCTCCCGCTCAGGTAGGAGAAGAAGATGGTATGGATGGGTGGTGATAAGCTACAAGGAAGGAAAATGGAGGAAATAAGGAACGGAAGGAAGGAAAACTGGATTGGAAAAGGAGGGCTTTTGATATCTGGGATAGGCAACCATTGCTGAGAAGTAAACCGGCGTTCGTGCTTACAAGTCGTGAGTGGATAGTAAGTCTAAAGCACAAAAGTAAACCGAACAAAGTGCCTCAAAGTGCAGTGAACGACCTTTTTCTATTTCTGGTGTTCGTTTAGGTAACTGAGTTTGACCAAATTCTGATTTTGGCTTGGTTTTAAACAACCATTTGTCATTCAGTACTTTTTTTATGTCCCACGTACAAATCCTCACGATGGGCACGTTTCGACCAAGTCAGTCACTACTGTCTTGGTCTAAAAGTCGAGGACTTTCCACTCTCCGGCTTGATAATCGCCAGACAGGAGAGCATCCTCGGACGCGGAAGTCCTAATTGAAAAAGAGGAAAACCCTTCTCGGCTCGACCAAGGTGGCCTTGTCATGGTCAGTCGATATTTGCCAACGAAGGGAGACGACGTTGACCCAGAAAAGGCTACTTCGGTAGCTGCACATGGATCGCTACATTCCATGGTTGCGAACAGCCATCGCAACGCACGAACCCAAGCCTTCGAATCCGCATTTTTTGTGACCACAGCTCCAGTCATCAGGAGCCATCTTCCATACCAGTCGAAGCCACCGATCCGCCATTGCCGACGGACTGATCAAGCCACGGACCGCCATCGCGGTCAAACAACATCGGCCTCAACAAAAGCACCATCCGCGAGCGCCCGCCATCGTCCAGCAAACATCACCGGTACTTACCAAAGCAGCAGAAACCCATAGAACACACCCCACAATAGCCCAATAAAACTCAAAATCCGCACCATAATTCCACACAGTTCGAAAAAGAAGTGTAAATTTCTATTCAATATGATGCACATAAATGGAGCGTCACATATCATATAAGTTTACATTATAAATCGTGTAAAATGTTGAGGCATTTCATGAAAAATTACAGTTGTATACAAAAGCGCATCTTTGTAAACAACATTGCTTACAAGTTGCTCCTTTGCTTGAAATGAAATATTACGCATTTTCCACCAAACTGGACAAATAAGCGCGTTTTCACTTATTAAAAAGTGTGATGAAAGTGCACGTTTACGTTAAATCTTTTGCGTGTCTTTAGTGCACTTATTGCTTATGGAGTAAGAAATAAGTGCACTCAAGCAGTGCTGAGATTTGTCATTGTCATTGACAGACTTTCACGCGATATTGACAAAATTGTTCGTCACATAGTCACTGACAGACTTGATCCTCAAAAAAACTTTCGTCAAAATCTCATTCATTTTTTCGTCAATGACAAAGATTCACCTGGTAACAAATCGTGTAATTTAGTACATTCTGTGTCACATTATTGTTATCCAAGTAGTTCAGGACGTAGATGCTTGTTCACTAAAATAGCTCCATGTAATTGTTTTGCTCAAGTCATATAATTTCGTTACAAATTTAGTTAATTTAAAAATCTACACATGTTCGTCACTGACAGCATTGTCATTGACAATTGACATGGTTTGTCTTGACTATGACTGTTAGCTCAAATGAGTAACCAAAGCAGAATTGTCAATATCACCGTGTACTGTCGAGATTTTGCAGCACTGCACCCAAGACAACAAAACGATTTGACGTAAACGTGCACTTTTATCACACTTTTTGCATTTTTGGAGCAGTCCAGTTTTAGTTGCAACCAACAATACAAGTCTACTTGAATGAATGTTTACATCACAATTAAAATTTGCAAAGTTTTTGCTGTGCAGTTAAATAAATTACTAGACCACCTACACTTTAGCTTTCAGTTAATTTCACCATCACTATTGAAATCCCACAGTTTCTGCAAACTTTGCTCCGCGTGGCCCCTCCGAAGTACCAAGTAACATGCCGGCCCTGTGACACAGTTCAGGGGTCTCATGCTACTGAGCTAGTAACCCGGAAGTCTCATACTAACGTAAAAATTATACAGGCATCGAAAGCTCTCAATTAATAACTGTAGAAGTGCATCTAGAACACATTTAATGTTTTATTTTTTTCCTTGATTTGTCTGCCGTCGATCTTGTTTTCCGTCGATCTTATTTTTCGTACTGAGTACCAATGCTACCGACGTCAGAGAGGCAGCTTCTACACATGGACTCTCCCTAGCGACCCACCAATTCATGGATCGGTGACCAACGGCTATGCTTCGTTTCCGAAGGAAGGCGTGATTAGAGATTGTATGCCTCAGTAAATCCCGACGGCACCGACTGGAATTGAACCAAGACCGTTTGGAGTGAGAGTCCCGAAGTCCCGCTTACTACTATACTAAACCACTGGTGCCACTATTTTAATACGCCAGCTAATGGACCGATAATTCAGTACACAGCAAAAGGCTAAGGCAACATATGGAAATCATGCAATAGAGAAGATTAAGTTTAGATCGAAGTGCTCGATCCTATCTTACGTTAGTACATTCGCTGCCCGAAAAGCCAACTTTTCCAATCGTGACTATTAAAAGCTTCACAATATTTTTGAAGTGGTTAATTTTCCTTAATTTGTTTTCCGTTGATCTTGTTTTCCGTGCTGAGCATCAATGTTACCGACGCCAGGGAGGCAGCTCCCACCACCTGGACCCTACTTATCGACCCATCAACTCATGAACCGGAGACCAACGGCTTTACTTCCCTTCTGAAGGAAGGCATCATCAGAGATGTTATTGCCTCAGAACATCCCGGTGGCACCGACTGGGATTGAACCCAGGCCTGCTGGGATGAGAGGCAATCACGCTTACCACTACACCACTGGTGCCCCTGTTTTGACGTGGTTGAAGTGCATCCTCTTTAATGAGATAGATTTTTTTTTATTTGTTGTCTATTGTATTAAGATGCATTCGAAACAATAAGTCGTCATCAAACCCATTGATAACTTTTCTGTTTGATTGCATGTAGCGTCTTGGTTTTCACCTTGCGGTAATAACGACGTGCTATTTAGCGTCTCGTCATACTGCTCGACTGCATATTCCATAATCGCGATGTATCAGTCAACGGAAAGCATACTTTAAAATTCATGCCTTATTTATATGCACGAGTAGAGCCAGAAATGAGCCTACTCGCAAGCTGCACTGCACGTCTCGACCAGAAAGGAAAAATGTGAGCAACGATACCGATCCGCAGTTCGTCTTATTCTTATTTATTTTACTGGGTGCCTTATTGCAGCAGAATTTTGCATAATGCATACTCCACGATTTCGTGTTAACTCTCAATATAGATGTTTGTTTATGCACTGCTCACTCTTATCAGAAACTGTTCCAATCAGTGATAATCATTTCGCTTTCTTCGACAAACATTTTTTCGCTTATGAAAACCTTCGACTATTGAAAAGGTAGGAAAAATGCTGAGTTGGTCCTTCTTTAATGCATGACGTGAAAAGATGGAAATGGAATGAAATTGATCGTTTGTGGACAAGTTTGCAACTTCTCATTTCGAATCAAACAATTTTTTCTCGGAATTATGAAATCATAAGTTGCTATGATTACATGTTTTACTTGTTTTCTTTTTTTTTGTTTATGTCACTTTCGATTAAGTGGAGTGAAAATCAATTATTTTATTATCACTGAGTTCTCACTCATCGTGTGTGCTCATCGGTCATAAAATCGCTGATTGAGACTCAAAAATGTTAGTACTTTGCAACTACTTCTTGCAACTTTCGTTAGCGTTAGCGTTAGCGTTGTTATGATATACTTCGTAGATTGGATACTAAAGACACTCACGTCTCTTCTGAAATTCTCAGTTAGACTACTTTCAGGAATAATGCTGGGGAGTAAACATTGGTTCCAATCGTTTAGATCGTTTAGAGTAACAGAAGCATGACTGTCGCTATTCCCGGCCACGCCCATCTTTACCATAACTAGGAATAGGGAAGGAAATGTTGATGTAGTACTTACTTAACGAGAGGCCACCGACTTAGCGACACCCTCATAAGTGCTACGGAGTTGGAGGGTTGGGTAGGGTATTCGGTTAGGATTCACCTCAAGTTGGCGATGCAACCAAAATTATGTATTGTTTATTTGTTGTTTATTTAATCTCTCGATAGCCGGCTATCGAAAGAACATATTCATTTTGTTTAGCGATCATGAATTTTAAGAGTCATGACGGAGAGCTTGGGATTAAACCCATGATTTTCTGCTCAGTAAGCAAAAACGATCCCTCCAGGGTCATCGAGCATCTCAGAACCATAACGCTTCGCGACAATACAGGACTACATTTTCGCTTGATATGCAAATAGTTTCCGAGGTTAATGTTCAATATCAAATATACAAATGATGGTGGCGATTTATTGTGCTGTGGAAGAGCTTGGGGTTAAATCCATGATTTTCTGCTCAGTAAGCAAAATCGATCCCTCCAGGGTCATCAAGCATCTCATAATCCACAGCGTACAAAGTACGAATATATGGATGAACGGTCTATTATTGAATAACTATTATTTACGATGATTACATGAAAAAAATAAAATATAAACTACAAACAAAACGTGATTACTAAAAAAAAAAAAAAAACTTTCAAAGTTAATTACCAGTAAAATAAATAATAATTATTTTACGCAAAAACGAGCAAGTAATATTAAGTCTCTTGTATCGTATGCTAATGCTATTTGACTGTAACAAAAATAATATGCTTAAATAAAATAAAATATTGATAAAATTATATGCAAACTTTTCTAGAAGATCTTTACTATATTGGTGAGAAGTTTCTAATAAGCCCTCCCAGTTCCTCTGTGTACAGAACAAATCTGATACTATAATCAGAATTGCTCAGTCTGCATGAAGCAGCCGATTGCATCAAGGAAATTCTATTAACAACCAAGAATTAATCGTTTGAGGTATACTGAAGCATTAAGAAGGTGATATGTGTCACTATGGGAAATCATCATCGTTGCAAATATAAAGAAATTAAACATAACCCTTTGCTTCAGTACCGTCAACCTCCATGTCCATGGGGAGGGGGTATGCAATTTCAGCCTCAGCGTGCTCAACAAAAGCTCTTCAGACCCACCATGATCACAGAAAAGGAAACTTTAAAGTACAAAAACATCACTGAAGACATCAAACGTCTAAAACCAGAAACAAAAGCACTTGGATGACTCTCTTGCCGTTCCTACTCGATATCAACGTGTGCAAATTGTGCGCTCGACAAATTACAGCTTGAACGTGGCTCTTCGAAAAGATGTTCAATTCAAAATTGTAAAAAACTGATAGATGGTATCGAAACAAGTAAACAAATAAACTGGAACGAACTCACCAAATGAACGATGGTTTGCACGTGAAGCCAATACTTGAAAGACTGTTGCATCTCTTAATTCTAGCTAAACATTTCATAACATTCCTTCGGATCTTCAAAGAAGCTCTTGCACCTGCTTCCAATCAGAATCATCGATTATGATAAACGAAAACACTTTGGAATGCATTTCCAACCGATCACTTTCACTTTCTTGCACTAAAATTAGAAAACGCCAAGAAAAAATAAAACCGTAAATTTGACACTCGGAAATTTTTCGCGTCCGTACAGAAGCAGAGCACACTTCGATTCTGCAACCACTTCTTGCAACTTTCAATGACAAAATATCATCATTATATTTAATAACTTTACAATTCCCAAAATTATAACCGTTACATTATTTGTTCATTTAAAAGCTTTTCATTCAATTCCTCATGGTGTCTGTGGAAATGGAATTACTTTTGATTATATATAACATCTGTGTTTGGAACTTGCAAACATGTTCCATGAATTTTCATTGGAAAGCCGTCAAAAGTCAAAACATGATTTTTTTACGCTTATGGTTACGGAGGTATTTTGGACCGCTTTAGTCATTACATAAACTCTCGAAAAAAGTACAATTTTGTTACAATAAATGGATAGTTCATCAGGTCATTCAAAGAACTGAATGGTTAAGTCCAAACAATTCATTGTACAAAACAATTTGACAAACAAAAAAGCAGGAAATATTACAAATACTGAAGATGCTTTTTATTTTATTTTGTACCTCTAAAATATATTTTGGTCCACCTTTTCTACTTCATACCGCTTATCGAAACATATTTTGGACCATGTTTGGAACATATTTTAACACCTGAATGTGGTGGTTAGCAGGCATGGTGAAAATTTGTTTTCTCTAGGTAATGTAATTAACACGGTTTCAATCGGCATTAATTGACACAATAACCACGTTCGCATGTTCAAAATGTATACATTTAAAACATTATAACGCTTAAAAGTTGAGTGGAATTATGCCAACTCCTACTGATTTTGAACCGGTTCAGCATGAGTGTGAGTATATTTTCAATTGACTACGACTGAACGAAACATTTTACTGCAAACAAAACTGTAATGCATAAAGTAGTGTAATGATATTCTCGTAACTTCCCCAATATTCTAAAATTGTATCAATAATAAAATGTGCAAAATATTTTTTAATACGCATAAAATTCATTTTTTTTTTATTTATTTAGTATTAGAGCAGTTCCAAGGCAAACAAGCGAAAAAATAAACAATTCAATTAATTTACAATTTATTGTAAACAATTATAAAACTACGCGAAATTAGGCATAAGGTACAAAAAAATTTGATTGTGGACCAAAATACATGCATTACTCTACCAACTCAAGAAAAGTTGCTTACCTTAAAAAGAGAGCAAATAGTATATATTTACCTAAATGAAAGACAAATAAAGCTAATACTCATAATAACCACTCTTGAATAGCAAAAAATCATGCAAAATGACGCCCATACTTATGGAGGTGGGTATATGATTCATATAAATTACATAATCCTAATTGTGCCAGGAAATGATTCACAAATTTTTACAAACTTTGGGAAATTTGAGTAGTATTTTATTATATCACAACATACAAAAAGGGGGGCAGGGTGTATCATTTGTTACACCATGTGACAGAGGAGCAAAATGCTGAAATTGTACGGAAGTCATATTTGAATCGCCCTTGTTTGATAACTTCCTATCAATCAGTTTCAACTACGAGTTTATGTTCACCTAGAAAATAAGACAACCTAAAAAGGATGGTTAACAGGTTGCTGCTTGGCTTGATCAGCAGGTTGGGTCCTAGTGTGTGGATAAAACCCATGAACTTGGCCAGGTTGTCGAAATGGTCGATTGAACAACATGTCGAATAATCAAGTCTGCGAAACTACCAGATTTTAGCGTGTGTAGGGCCCATCAGGAAACCCTCGCAAGTGCTTGAAGGGAGTGAGTGGGTGAACAAAAACAGGATGAAGAAAACAAACCGTATGGCTTTTTTATTTGAGAAATTAAGTTTATGACACGTGAAGCAGTATTTGTATTTGTATTTGTATTTGATACACATTTTTCGATTGAAATCTAGTTTTTAGTTATTCACCCCGGGGGTGGACGAAATTGTTTTTCAGCAACAATGTATAGCCGTAACAGTTTTGTGAATTATTCAGTACGTTACTCTTCGTGAATATCTACTAACGCGAACAGAGAAAAAAAAATCGTGGATATGGGAAGAGAAACGGGCTTTTTCACTTGTATACATAATGATAAGTTAAATTGAAGTCCGAGGGAGCTCTACTCTTACAAAGCAATTCGCCTTAACGGTGACTCTGTAACATTTTACTCCTATGGTTAAATTCTACAAATCAACAATCAATCGGTGCGTGAAACATGGCGCTTCCAGCTTGTAGTTTGAGAAAAACGGTCAAATACCCTATAACATGAGTTTTTTTTTTAAAGAGAGCGGCGTGAAGAGGCTGAAAATCGATGAAAGATGCCATTTTGGAATCCAATAACAATGGAATAGGGGAAATGTATGTAATTTCGGCTTAAGTGTCCCTAATTTGGGCCCATACATAAATTTTAGCAATCGACCAAATTTTCAATAGTAAATAAAAATATCCATTAGTACCGTCCCAATGACACGTTCATCTAGATAAAATTGATCAATAGCAGATTTTTAGCGATGGGTTCAATGTTAGATCCATAGGTCAACATTAGAGCCATTTCCCCTATACCTAACAATTCACTCTGTACAATATTTCTCTTAGACGAAGGCTAACATTTACATTTTTCCTTGATGAGCAACTGTCCTTGATCAACAATTATTCTTTACCAATTATTTCTATGATTATCCTATTTTGACCAATCTGTCTTGATTAGTCTTGCCTTGACTAACACGCAAACATTGCTCAATTCAAACTTGTGCTAGTAATATTAATATAAGTGCTGTTAATTTTCATTTCATTCGATTGAAGATGACCCAATGCAACCATTAAATCAATTCTGTGAAAACGAATTCTGCTCCAACTCCGATTTAGGTTATTTTTTTCCTTGATTTGTTTTCCGTCGAACTTGTTTTCCGTGCTGAGCACCAATGCTACCGATACCAGGGAGGCAGCTCCCACACCTGGACCCTACATATCGACCCATCAACTCATGAACCGGGGACCAACGGCTCAGAACATCCCGGCGGCGCCGACTGGGATTGAATCCAGGCCTGCAGGAGTGAGAGTTAATGACGCTTACTACTACACCACCGGTGCCGCTGACTCCGATTTAGATAAAATATATTCAAAATTTCTAATAATTTGTATGTATAAGTTACCGAACATCACCAATCTATACCTATTTTCTGCTATTGAGGAGTATTGAGCGGAAACCCAAAACTTGATAACCTGGCCGCCTATTGGATTTTGGTCCGCCATATTGAATTCCAAAATGGCGGCGGATGTTAATTTTCCACTTCCCCTCATCAAGCCCATTCCGTAGATACCCATATTGCATGGGTTTAAATGCATATTCCTAGTCCGGGGGCCGCCATTTTGGATTTTGTTATGCATATTGGATTTTGGTCCGCCATATTGGATTCCAAAATGGCGGCGGATGTCAATTTTTCGCTTCCCCTCATTGAGCCCATTCCGTAGATACTCATATTGCATGATTTTAGATGAATATTCCCTGTCCGGGGCCGCCATATTGAATTTTGGTTCTCCATCTTGAATTCCAAAATGGCGGTGGATGTCGGATTTTTACTTTAACTGTAATACCAATCTGTTGATTTTCCGTTTGGTTTTTGTTACCGCAAAATCAGCTAAGGTTAAAATCAGCCTTGATTTTCTGCTTTGTGGTTTTTCTACTCTCAAGATCAGCTAAGATAAAATCCGCCGTGATTTTCTGTTTGTGATTTTGTTGATCTCAAGATCAGCAGTGATTTTCGACCGTTCCTGATTTTCGATTTTGTTTATTGTTTCCATCACTGCTTGGAACCAAATCTTTTTTTTTTTTGCAAAATATTATTATTCAAAATATTGTGCAGTTAGTCAGAAGTTTCCTTTTTATTAAATAAAAAATCAGCTCTTTTACGTCAAACAAAACCTGTTTTTTCTGTCACACTTAAACGATTTTTTTATCGGGCATATGTCATAAAGCTTCGTTGTTTTTATTTTTTCTTGTAAAACAAGTTAGTTTTATTTGTCAGTTAGTTTGATAACAGTAATTATAATTTGTTATTCTAATCCGAGGTGAAATTTCAGTGCGTCGTCGGGCAGGTATTGATGAATTTAAGCAAAAGTAAAACTGGACATGTGACGCCTAGTTTTCAGATTTGCAATTACAAAACTGATGAAGTACTAAATAATATTCCATACGATTTGACAGGTAGCAAAACGTCATTATCATGGTTCACATCATTTCCATCTGCTGGTCGACCGTCACTTAAATTCAGCAATTTATATTGCTAGGCGGGGATTATCATGGAAGAGAATTGATCTATAAAAGGGAAGGGAATCGATCTCCTGCAGGTGTCGATTTATTGCGAGTGACTTACATTTCAGCCCTCCATTATCTCTGTTCCGTGTTAGCTGCATCATCGGTACACATGCGATCATTCCTTTCCAAAGGAAGGCACCCATCGTTGATGTGATTTTTGCAGTGTGTACATCAAGCCGTGGTAGTATGGACGAAAGATACCAAATGTATTTAGCATGATCACTTTCTGATGCAGTGTCAGCTTGCGCAGTGATTGCACCCACATTTGATGCGCGAACGTCCCCACAAGCGCATTCCAGTTTGTTGTTGTCATTAGCCGTATAGAGTTTTCGAAAACAACACCCAAGATTTTGACAACATTGGCTGTTTGAAGCCAGTGGGTGTTGATTTTGTTTCCTTCGCAGAAACCTACGTTGATGGCAACAGTTTTTGGAAAATTTAATTTTGCGCCGGCGGCAATCTCAAAGCGGGTGAACAGTCCATTCATCACTTCGATTTGCTCAGCTGATGTATGGATTACGCTGATATCATGATAGCATACGCTACCAGCAGATCGTTTCCACACGCTTGTTCGAGTCTGCACACAAGAGGATGCAGGTACAGCACGAAGAGATGCATGGATAACGGGTCCCCTGCCGATCTCGAGCAAATGAGAGAGATGCCCATTGATCAGACGAGATGTAGATCGGCTAGCAACGAGAGTAGAGCGATGAGTTCTTGGTTGAATCCGAGCGAGCACATGGTATCGAATAGAAACGAGTGTCGGACCCGATCGAACGCATCACGATGATGACGGAGACTGGCAATGCGATCTTTAAGGGCGAGAGTGGGAAATGTTTCGCTCTGAGTTCAAACATTTCCCAAGGAACACACATGTTTATATAACCTTTGTATGACTGGTTTGGGTTGTATAGCAGTTTACTTAACATAATCCTATGAATTTGTGGGTTCTCATCACTCGCTCCAGTCTGGTTTTGAGGATGCGGGAGAAGAGCTTGTAGTCGCTGTTGAGAAGCGAGATCGGACGATACGATCGGACCGTGTTGTCACTACCGTTTTTCTTGATGCCTTACACAAACGCAGCGGGAAGTTTACCGGAGAGTGCTTCATTTAGCAGCAGATTAAGCTCTCGGTGGATGACATCGAACATACGGTGGTAAAACTCCATCGGGATACCAACGTAGCCTGGAGACTTCTTCGGTGCGCTTGCATACAAAATTTCTCGCTTGTGCAGGCTTCATTCAGTGGGTCGTTGGGTAGAACGACTCTCTCGCAAACGAAGCTATTTTCGACATTCTCCCTTATTTCTTCCGAGTCGTCGTCGAGAAGTAATTGACCATGTGCGTTTCGATCGCTGTGGATCGGCAAAAGTTTCGAGCTGCTCTGTCTTAATCTGCGTGATGATGGTTTTCCTCCTTCGCCTTTCCCCCAGTTGAAATATAGGCATGGGTTCTCCCGCCACCTGAGTTTCGTTGATTCGCATGAACGTTTGGGAGAAATTTCGTTAAGCACCAACATCTCGCCCTTCAGCCTGTTGATGGTGGTCAACATTTCTGGGTGCTGGTAATAGCCGTCGTACGCTTGCCGTAGTTCCGTATAGAGATGTTGATGTTCGTTATGGAAATGTTTGAACACCAAACAAGATTTCCACTTGAAAAGGCTTTTTATTTTAGGCTTAACGTGTGTAAGCCACAATTGAATCCACAAGCCATAATTTCTGCGTTGTTGGGTCCAAAATTGCCACTGATTTTGGAACTCCGCAACGTTTTTGTCGGTCGGAAGGTGACGCTTAAGAGACCAGAACCCACGGCCAGGCTCCTGTCCATGTCGGTGGATGAACACACGTGTGTGTGTGCTGCTCGAAGGTGTTGTCGCAGTTCACCGCTCACGTAGATGCGATCGACCCTCAGTTTTTTCCCACACGTCGTGAATCAGCATTTGTTGTATGGCTAATCTAAGGGCAGAGCTCGTGTTCGAGCTACTCGAATCGCATGCACAAAGCACGCAATTCAAATCGCCGGCCAGGATCACATGCCTAGTGCGATGACGGAGGTAGCAAGCAAGCGTTCCATTGAAGAAATCATCCCGAGTTGCACGTTGCGAGGAGCCGGAGGGAGCGTAGATATTACAAATTGTCGTGTCTTGTACTCTCAGAGCAAGCAGTCGACCATCCAGATTTTTCTGGATATGTTCCTTCAGTGCAATGGCCGTTCCTCTTCTCATGTGGTTCTCTTTTGAGAAAACGACGATGCCAGGCAAGGATAACTGTTTGTTTTCTACTTCTTGCAGACACACAATATCGAGGCTTTGGCTGTTGATGAAGTTTCGTAGCGCGTTCAGTTTTTTTGGACTCGTGATGGTGCCGATGTTGATCGACGAGATATTATACAACGTGAGAGCCATTTATGGGTGGAAATCCTCATCCTTCTCTATGTCATCGTCGTCCCGACGAGGTTTTTTGCCCACCGGATGCCCTCTGCTTCGTCTGCTGCTCGACCCTTCTGATTTGAATGAATCATTACTCACATGTTTGCTGCTACCACTGGTTGAATTTTTTATTTAAAACTGATTTTTTTCATCACATGAACTTTTGAAAAGAGCTTATAAAAAATGATTATAATTTTTCAAAAAATCATATCACGAAAACTATTCATATGATCAAGATGACATTTGAAATCAAGTTGTAGGTAGTTAAATTATACTAAAGAAAAAAAAACTCTAAGTAAATTAACATTTAAAAAAATCGTTGATTATCTCCAAACACCCCCTCTCTATCTTTATATTTTTTAATCAAGAAAACTGAAGAAATGTTACAAAACTTGGTGAAAAGTGTAGGCTGGTAACTTGCCTAAAAAAAACTATATATATTAAACTTTTTGTTCAAATAATAATTTATTTGAGTTTTTCGCATAATTTTCAATAAATTTTTATAAATTCAGTGCCAACATTTCAAAGGGGCGTAATTGCATTTGTAAACAATGGCTTTAGCCATCGATTTCTCGCGAATAAAAGCTCACTCATGAAAAATAATGACACCAGCAGGTAGAGGAATGTTTCCTCTACCAGCTAGCTTTGTTATTTTGAAGAGGTAAGATTTCATTCGCGAGAAATTGATGGCTAAAGTCATTGTTTACAAAAGCAATTACGCCCCTTTGAAATGTTGACACTGAATTAACTTTTTTCCTCACGGAAAGCCTATGAGAAGCTATATTATTCGCGCAAAGACTACGTGCCGCAAGCCGATATGTGCAAGGACTTGGACGGTAACCTTCTCACGAACGAGTGTGAATTGGTGATTGAGAGGTGGAAGCAGTACTATGACGAGCACCTCAACGGTGAAGCAGCAGAAAACGAAGGTGGCACGGCAACAGACCTTGGAGCACGCGCAGAAGACGACAGGCTACCGGCCCCTGATCTTCAAGAAGTTGAGGAGGAGATCTGTCGGCTTAAGAACAACAATGCAACTGTTGTAGACCAGCTATCAAGTGAGCTTTTAAAATACGGTGGTGAACTACTGGCTAGACCGCTACTGCACTGCGTAATTTCCAAGATTTGCGAGGAGGAGATATTACCGGAGGAGTGGATCGTCTACAAAAAGGGCTACAAGTTGGATTGCTGTAACTACCGCGCGATCACACTGCTGAGCGCCGCCTACAAGGTACTCTCCCAAATTCTATGCCGCCGCCTGTCACCATTTGAAAGAGAATTCGTAGGGCAATACCAAGCTTCATGGGTGCCCGCGGTACCATGGACCGAATATTCGCGATTCAGCAGGTTCTGCAGAAATTCCGCGAATACAACGTGCTCACACATTATTTGTTCATCGATTTCAAATGTGCATACGACACAATCGATCGAGATCAACTATGGCGGATTTCCGGATAAACTTACGCGATTGGTTAAGGCGACGATGGATCGAGTGATGTGCGTTGTTCGAGTATCGGGGACACTCTCGAGTCCCTTTGAATCTCGAAGGGGGTTACGGCAAGGTGATGGACTTTCGTGTCTGCTATTCAACATCGCTTAAGAAGGAGTGACCAGAAGAATTGGTATAGTGGCACGGTCTTCAGGAAGTCCATCCAGCTTCTTTTCTTCGCCGATGACATCGACATCATGGCATGGAACTTTAAGACCATTGCGGAAACTTTCATCAGACTGAAGGCCGAAGCTAGGCGGATTGGACTTGCCATCAACGCATCAGACAAAAAACATGAAAGGAAGAGGTTCCAGGGAAGACAATGCTAGCCTCCCACGCCAAGTTCAGATTGACGGTGACGAAATCGAGGTGGTCGATGAGTTCGTGTATTTTGGCTCACTGGTGACCGCCGAAAATGATTGAATAAACTTTACAGACCCAATTTATCATTTTCGTTATACATTATTAGCATCTTAAATTTAAAATTAAAGGATTTGAACCGATTACTCGCGGTCTTCTCGAGGTTAGTGGATGACAATTGTATGGATCGGGAGAGGGCGAAAGAGCGCCAGCAGAGAAATTCAAAAACACATTGTGGGAATCGTGCCTACTTTGGACTCCGGAGGACGCTCCGGTCGAATAAAATTCGCTGCCGCACGAAGTTGACTGTCTACAAGACGCTGATTAGACCGGTGGCCCTCTACGGCCACGAGACCTGGACTATGCTCGTGGAGGACCAACGCGCCCTTGGTGTTTTCGAACGGAAGGTGTTGCGTACCATCTACGGTGGAGTGCAGATGGATGACGGAACGTGGAGGAGGCGAATGAACCACGAATTGCACCAGCTGCTGGGAGAACCATCCATCGTCCACATTGCAAAAATTGGGTGTCTATGGTGGGCTGGGCACGTCGTAAGAATGCCGCACGACGACCCAGTGAAATGGTTCTCGAAAGCGCCCCAACAGGAACAAGAAGAAGAGGCGCGCAGCGGGCAAGGTGTATCGACCAAGTACAAGTTGACCTTCCGGACCCTTCGCAGACTACGAGGATGGTGAAGTGAGGCCATGGATCGAGTAGAGTGGAGACGACTTCTTCGGACAGCAGAGGACAACAAGCCCTTAGCCTGTATCATTCAGTGATTCTGTTAGTCCATTAAACGTAGCTTTTTGGTGTATTGTACTTTCAATATCAGCTGTTTTATTTATATTATTGAACCTGTCAATATTCGAAACAAAATATTCGCAGCAGCTGTTTTATACGAAACATTGACTATCGTTTTGCGGTTGCCGCTTAACTCTTGATCGCTTGTAATACTTATAAATATTTAAGATGGACAAAATGGCGAACTAATAGGTCCGTCAGCAGGGTTAAGCTCGCGCGTGACGTTTTCTATTCGCAATAATTGATGAACATTGTAAAATATCTTTTGGTATTTAAATTTCGAAATATTTTGCGAAAATGATCGATAGTTGAAAACGGTTGTAATAATTATTTGGCAATAGCATCTATGCGTTATCGCAAGAACTCCTTTATGAAAGCACTTGAAAATAAATAGTAAAAATATTTCTAAATTGAGAGTATTTCATGTTGGAAACGCGTGTATTTGTGAAATAATAAAACAATTCAAGTGTGTGTATGCGTAAGCTAATTTAAGGGATACTTTGTAAAAGTTTTAGCCCATTTGATGGAGGTTTTTTGATATATCTGTATATTTTTAAAGATAAATTAAACTATTTTAGAAATCATCCACCTTTGCCTTGCTAAATGAAATATTTTTTAAATCAAAAGGATCCTCTATGTTCACATGTTGTCTTACAAGTATTTGAGAATATTTTGCGAAAATTTCAGCCTATTTGATGAAGGTATAAAGATATATCTGGGTATTTTTAGAGATAATTAGATAAATTGAACTTTATCTTCAAATATTGTAGAAATTATCTACCTTTGCCATTGATCAATAACATCGTTTTTAAACCAATTTGCTCTTCAAATTTAACAAGTTCTTTTACAAGTATTTGAGTATACTTTTTAAAAATGTTAGCCTTTTTAAGGGGAAGCTCACCGCTCCGAAAAAAATAATCACGTTTTGAGATCATTTTGAGATATCAAAATTTTAAGAAAATCACATATTTTTTAATTTTTCAAAGAAAATTCACGTTCAAAAACATTTTTTATAAGTCATTATGGCATAATGTTGGACTCAAAAAACCACAAAACATCGACTTTTCGGTTTTGCTGAGAGTCCATTTTTTTTTTTCATGATGAGATAGAGAAAAAAATTTACGTGTAATTTTTGACAAAAATCTACTATTTATGAAATCACCTACCCATTGCAAATAAAATATTGTTAAATCAAATTGTACCTGAGTTGCGCCGGTCTCACCTCAGCAGGTCTGGGTTCAATCTCAGTTGACGCCACCGGGATGTTCTGAGGCATAATGAGTTGATGGGTCGATATGTAGGGTCCAGGTGTGTGGCAGCTGCCTTCCTGGCGTCGGTAGCATTAGTGCTTAACACGGAAAACAAGATCGACGGAAAACAAATCAAGGGAAAACAATTGATCCTCGATTTTCACAAGTATTCATGATGTTCTGTTAAAATTTCAGCCTTTTTGATGAAGGTATTCTGACGTATCTTGGTATTTTTAAATATAATTAGAGAATTCCAAGAACTTCGGCAAACTTCCCTGAACTTCGGCACGAGTTCGCTGAACTTCATCAGGAGTTCCTTGAACTTTGACAGGCCTTCCTTGAACTACGGCAGGACTTTCCTGAGATTCGGCAGGTCTTCCCTGAACTTCAGCATGAGTTCCCTGAACTTCATCAGGACTTCCCTGATTTCCAAGAATTTAAATTAAAGGACTACCCTGAACCTCTGCAGGACTTCACTGAACTTTAGCAGGAGTTCCTTGAACTTTGGCAAGATTTCGGTAGAACTTCTCTGAACTTCGGCAGGAGTTCTCTGAACTTCGGCATGATATTTCTTTTATATGGCTTTCTCAATCAAGGGTAATCCAAACAGTCAGTTTTGCATTTCCCTGTTTGGATTACTCTAGAATGAGAAAGCCATATAAAAGAAATCTCCATACGTACCAGTCGAAAAATCTAATAAATCACTTCGGCAGGATTTCCTTGAACATTGGTAGGAGTTTCCTGAAGTTCGGCAAAACTTCCCTAAACTACGGCAGAACTTCCCTGAACTTTTCCGACAGACCTACTCTAAATTTTCGCAGAACTTCCCTGAACTTTGGCAAGACTTCCCTGAACTAAGGAAGGACTTTCCTGAACTTCATCAGAACTTCGCTGAACTTCGGCAGGCCTCCCTGAACAACGGCAAGACTTCCCTGAGCATAAGCAGGACTTCCCTGAACTTAGAATTATTGAATTGAAGTTGTCATTTCAGTAGTAGAATTATTATAATTATACAATAATAATGTGTTTACGAATACGGTCAAAATTTCGATACTTATAATTTTCCTAATTTTCAATGCTTGTTGGTATTGGTGCATTTTTAATTTGGGTGTGGTTCAAAGGGATGTTGATTCATTATCAACGGAAAAGCATTAACTTCCACCTTAAGATAAAAAAGGTTCAACGCCGACTCTGACTCCTTGCCTTTGACTTCGTCTCCACAGCCCTGCTATAAACGACGACCTATGAACTGAGCATACAGTATTTGAGGGATTTTAGACATCCTTATCTACAAACAACGTCACTTCAGAACGTTTACTCAGATGACACATTTTTCTGCACTCAGTGAAACAAATCGATTCCATATATAGGGTATACGTCCCTAACCTCGGTCTAATATGCAGCCATCGATTACGTTTTTAATCATAACTCATCAATGAATTTACCTGCAAACGATATTCTACTGCTAAATGGTATGCTTAGATATGCTTATCATGTCGTTTGCTATCAGAAACCACGAAAAGTTGAAAAACTTACTTTTTTTAAGACAATAACTCACGAGGGAAATGTATGTAATATGGGTCTATTGTCCCCAAATTGGGTCTATTTATGGATGCAACTTCGTCCTATCTTGTTTGATCCTCAAAAAAACGCGCTTGGTAACGTTTTCTGATGTATTTTTTTTTTATCACTATCACTGTTGACTTAATGCTCTTCATTCCTCAAAACATTTCTTAGAGAAAATTTTACGAAAACTACATTAAATCACTCAATTTAAAAATTAAAAATTAAAAATTTCGCTTATCGTCTTTTGACCGCAGAATATCTAAATCAGAACATTGTGATGTTCATTATACAGGTTTGGCAGAAAAAATCTCCCTTCCTGTTCGTTCCTTATCATCCAAATGCAAAACAACATTGTTGACGTTACTCTTATTGCTATATGCTGTCAAATGAATTTCATGGGCCATAGTTAGGAACATAGAAAAGAAATGTGTCCCTAAAGTTGGGTCCATGTTTTACTTGTGAAAACGTTGTTAAACAATTAAAATAAACATAAAATATTCAAACAGCAACTGTAAGTTTTACGTCTAGTGTGTATTATCAGGTAATTCCAATCAATAAATGCCATAATCAGGCCATTTGATGATCGTCAGTCAACCTTCCCATCTTAACCTTATAAGTCATGGCGGCTAAAAACTCCGAACATTGTGATATTCTCAACCAGTTTTATTACTTACGAGAGCTGAAAATGTATTGAAATGTTGTGATATAAATTGATTTGTGTGTGGTACACATTTATCAACCATCAGTGATCAATATTTTCCTTATTTTTTGTGTAATATTCCTTAATTAATTATTTATTTGCGTGATAGGCCGAATGAAAGGACTAGACCCACATTACATACCGTAACCCTATTCACAAAGTTGAAACAAAAAAAGATTATGATTATGATAAAGAGTACTTTTGCCAATCCAAGGTGATTTTACTTTTACTATTTCCCACTAACCTACTATAGTCCGGGATACGAACATGATTCGCAATATCCTGCCACCCGTTGATAAGCTGAGCTGCTTTCACTGAAAAATGCTATTTTTATTGAGTATAATGGAATTTGCATTATTCATTCAGCACCATGTTGACAATGCTGGAACGTGATAAAAAAGGAAGATGTACACTTCTGCTACACACATAATGCTAAGTAGGGTAGGACAGGCCAAAACGCACCCCTGGGGTAAAATCACTCCGCCCGGGTTTTCAAAGCTGTCTATCATCAATTCCTGAAATCAACGAGCATTTCGGCCTATACAATTCCAGAATCAGTAATTGGAAAGCAACGAAAAACTGCGCGGTGCCATATTACCTCAGGGGTGCATTTTGGGCTGTTTTCCTCTATGTAGGTACCGCCAACGATGAAGTTGACGACGTCGTCACCAACGGGGGCGCAAACGATGACTATGCGGTAAAAGAATCGGAAAACATGCTAAACTATGCGGTGGCAGCAGCAGTGAGAATGAATTCTATTCTCACCAAAAAATAGGAATTTACGTGTGACAGACTTTGATTCAAACGCTAGCAGCAAATCACAACGCATCGTTAGTTTTTCACGATTTGTTGATTGACTGAGGCACGCCTAAAGCACCGCTAGTGGCTACCTATAGGGCTATAGAAGCATACACTAAACATTCGCTTACTGAAAAGGAGTGAATATTTTCAAAATACCAGCTTATCGTTAAAAAATGTTGATCAATGTTAAAAATATATCAGCCTTCAACTTTTGTTTTACAGTGAAATGAAATATGCGATTTTTGTAAAAACCCAAAGTATCTTTCAGTTAGCGAACGTTTAGTGTTCTTTCTTTTTCACATTTTTTTTGCACGCGTGAAAAAATGGAGTCAACTAGACGCCGCCGCAGTCCGTTGGCAGCTATCGATAAGACAAGCTCTTTTTTTATCGTGTCTGGGTTCGGAGTAGTTTTTTTTTTTCGTATTTACCTACTTTCTAGCTCCTTCAGTGAGAACAGCACATGACATAAATTGTGATTATGTATGACGTTATATTTTCCTTGCGTTATCTTTTGCTGACATTCATCCCGATAAGGAGAAAAAACAGTATTACGGAGCATCGCTTCGAGTTCTCGGTAATAAATACTGACACATGGAGAAAGTTAGTTACGTGAAAGCAGCAGAGCCAGTAGAGGGAACTAATCCTGACTGCTATATCACCGAGAAATTGGCTAATATTTCATTCCGGTAATCGAATAAACGAACGCAGAAAGTACGGTAGTGCAATTGTGGGGGCTTACGTGGGGTGGAGCCTAGATCTAGCTATGCAACAGATCTTAGCAATGATCTGGCTATTTGACTACAACAACTCACAATATTGAGATGAGACATCCACTGAATCGTACACGCTGCACCAATTGCTCAGTTCTTCATTTTAACTGCCGCAGTGAGGTTGCCAGCAAGTTTTTGGTGCAATTACTACATATTTGCGTAAAAAATCTAAATCTGGCAACAGTGATTTTCGGGATTTCGAGAAGCAAAACAAAAACAGCGGTTAAATCTCGATTGAGCAATAAAAAAAAGTTGGAGTTTCTATTTATTTATTTCGTCAACCAACGTAGACTCGCACATATTAGAATACAGTTTTGTTTTCTTAAATTTATTTATTTATTTCGTCAACTTTGGACAAAAGGTTAAAAGTATAATTTTGTCTTTAATAAAAATTAAGCAGTGTCAGCTTTCCTATTTTTTTATGAGTTATAATGCCTTATGGAGAAAAAATATTGTTTTAGTTTATGCCGAGACATTGTAAAGTCAATGGTTTCGCAGTATTGATTGTAAGAGGCCATCATGCGGTTTAATGGCCCATATTTTGCATAATTTGTGAGATGATGTTTTGTGGCAAATATATTTCAATTTCGGAGTTGCCAAGTAGGTGCATGGAAATTTAGTTTTGATAAAATTTCTGTGGAGTCAATGCGCTGCGAAACCCAGTATTGACCTCACATAGGCATGTCAGTAATTCTATTTTTGATTTGGAGAAATAATTTTTCGTTAACAATTGCCTCGAAAAGTTTAGGAATGCAAGAGATAATGGCTATACCACGATAATTACGTACGTCAGATTTTCGGCCAGATTTAAAGATAGGCACTAGGAATGAGCTTTTCCAAGTTTTTGGGAAGGTTCCAGATTCCAGGGACATATTAAAAATCCAGAACAATGGAGCAGTGAGTTCCATTGCTAGACATTTAATAAATACTAGAGGAGTACCGTCAGGTCCAGGACCTTTTAAGGCGTCTAATTTTTTTTTAATCTGCATAATATCCTGCACTTGAAGTTGATTGAGGCCATTGTCTCTTGAAAATTCTGGAAAAAATGCAAAATAATCGCGGTCGCGATCTTCTTCAGAAAATGTTGCATAGATTTCTTGAAAATTTTTTGCAAATAGATTGCAGTTTTTTTCCGAGCTATCACCGACATTTTCGTCGAGTTGCATTATTGAAGGAAAATTGTCAGATTTTAATTTGGTTTTTACGTAATTAAAGAAGTTCTTTGGACAGGACTTTATTTCATGTTCTGTTTTTGCATTATATTCTTCAAATGCAGTACTGATAGCTAAATTCAGTTGATCGCATATATGCAAATAAATTAATAAATTATTACTACTATTGTGTTTTTTTTTATAAATTTTATGTACTTTTTGCTTCCGATTTTTCAAGTTTTTTATTTGTCTGTTATACCAGACTGGATTTTGTGTGTTTCTGTTGCGTCTTTTTTTCTTCAAAGGAATTTCTTCCGAAATTATTTCTGTTAAAATTTTGTACAACACGTCAATACCAATTTCGACATTTCCTACATTCCTGAAAATTAATTGCCAATTGACACTGTTTAATTTAAATTTTATTTTTTTGTAGTCTGCTAATTTGTATTCAAAGATTTGTTCGTATTTGAAGTCGTTGGGTCTTTGGTTTTCATGCACAAATAAAGAATATTCAATTACTGTTTGAAACGCTTCATTTTACCACAGTGGATTTAATGATTCGGTCACAAAGAAATCTTCATAAATATTCGTTAGTAAAAAGTCCAAATAGAAATTTTGTTGGTTTTTTATAGGGTTAATTTGGTTCAGTCCTAAATAAGCAGTTTTGTCAAAAATGAACTGCAATATTTCATTATCCCCAACGACTGGGAGTAAGATACATTCATTTTCAGAGTCCAGAATGAAGTCAGCATGGCGTTGATTAAAGTCTCCATAGATGTGAACTTTAAACTCAGGAGGAAGCTCAGATAGAATTTGTTCAGCACTTTGGAAGAAGGCTTCATAAGTGCTTTTATGATCATGGTCTGGTGGAAAATACACTGAGGCGAACACGTGCGTTTCACCGGCTATGTGTGATTTCACCCAAATATGCTCAAATTCTGTAAATTTTGGTGTAATGATGAGTTCTGATTTAAAATTGGCCGAAAGAGTTATAAGGACTACACCGCCTGACTTCTTCTGAGTTGCATGAAAATTTCTGTCGTCTCTGAATACATTAAAAGCATTTCCAAAGATTTCTTCACTTTTCACGCTTTCGTCCCTGCTTGTTTCAGTTGCCAGAATGACCGAGAAGGATGAGCATAATAAATTTTGATAGATTTCCTTCATTTTAGCTGGGCTTTTCATGTGATTGAAATTTTGACAGTAAATCAAAATTTCAGTCGCATTCTGTTTATGTGAAGAAATTGTTCGAAGTACCTACGTGGGTTGATAAAATATTTTCATTATTATTATTATTTACACTTACATTTCCATTTTCTTCTGAAAGTGTCCGAAGAGTGTTGTCGTTTGATGAAAAGGTTCCTTCCGAAGTGTGCGTCAATGCCGATGAAAATTTTGGGGGCTTGAAGATTTATATGCGGCTTCCCGTGTGTGCTGCAGTCGTTGTGTGCGTTCACTAGATAAGAACGCACGGTGTGATTCCAGGTCTGCCAGGGCGTCAATGCGTGGGATTCCAAGTTCTTCGTGGACGTCCAGGAAAATTTCGCGCAAAAGTTGTGTGTCCGTTGGTAATCCTTCGGCTGCTAGCATTAAAGTTGAACTTGTTTTCGTTATTCCGCGGACACATACTGAAGGCGGTTGGTTATGCAGGAAAGACAGATAGGTTCGAACAGTATCCATGATGTTAGGGTCCCGCAGGCGTGCCTTCAAAAAGCGTCTGTCGCCGGCTGCAGATTGTTCCGTAAGCCTTACGACAGGCGGGCGCATTGGATCAAGGAGTGGTGGGTCAGGCTTTTCTTTGCGGTAAGGGTTAATAGTTTCCCCTATTTGAAAATTTATAAATTTCGATGTACTGTCTTTATTTGGTGGTCCAGAAAATTGTATGCGTGCTGCGACTAATAATTCTTTGTCCAGGAGTAATGATGTCCATGTGATATTTCCATTTCCGTTGTTGTTGTTGTTGTTGTTGTTGTTGTTGTTGTTGTTGTTGTTGTTGTTGTTGTTGTTGTTGTTGTTGTTGTTGTTGTTGTTGTTGTTGTTGTTGTTGTTGTTGTTGTTGTTGTTGTTGTTGTTGTTGTTGTTGTTGTTGTTGTTGTTGTTGTTGTTGTTGTTGTTGTTGTTGTTGTTGTTGTTGTTGTTGTTGTTGTTGTTGTTGTTGTTGTTGTTGTTGTTGTTGTTGTTGTTGTTGTTGTTGTTGTTGTTGTTGTTGTTGTTGTTGTTGTTGTTGTTGTTGTTGTTGTTGTTGTTGTTGTTGTTGTTGTTGTTGTTGTTGTTGTTGTTGTTGTTGTTGTTGTTGTTGTTGTTGTTGTTGTTGTTGTTGTTGTTGTTGTTGTTGTTGTTGTTGTTGTTGTTGTTGTTGTTGTTGTTGTTGTTGTTGTTGTTGTTGTTGTTGTTGTTGTTGTTGTTGTTGTTGTTGTTGTTGTTGTTGTTGTTGTTGTTGTTGTTGTTGTTGTTGTTGTTGTTGTTGTTGTTGTTGTTGTTGTTGTTGTTGTTGTTGTTGTTGTTGTTGTTGTTGTTGTTGTTGTTGTTGTTGTTGTTGTTGTTGTTGTTGTTGTTGTTGTTGTTGTTGTTGTTGTTGTTGTTGTTGTTGTTGTTGTTGTTGTTGTTGTTGTTGTTGTTGTTGTTGTTGTTGTTGTTGTTGTTGTTGTTGTTGTTGTTGTTGTTGTTGTTGTTGTTGTTGTTGTTGTTGTTGTTGTTGTTGTTGTTGTTGTTGTTGTTGTTGTTGTTGTTGTTGTTGTTGTTGTTGTTGTTGTTGTTGTTGTTGTTGTTGTTGTTGTTGTTGTTGTTGTTGTTGTTGTTGTTGTTGTTGTTGTTGTTGTTGTTGTTGTTGTTGTTGTTGTTGTTGTTGTTGTTGTTGTTGTTGTTGTTGTTGTTGTTGTTGTTGTTGTTGTTGTTGTTGTTGTTGTTGTTGTTGTTGTTGTTGTTGTTGTTGTTGTTGTTGTTGTTGTTGTTGTTGTTGTTGTTGTTGTTGTTGTTGTTGTTGTTGTTGTTGTTGTTGTTGTTGTTGTTGTTGTTGTTGTTGTTGTTGTTGTTGTTGTTGTTGTTGTTGTTGTTGTTGTTGTTGTTGTTGTTGTTGTTGTTGTTGTTGTTGTTGTTGTTGTTGTTGTTGTTGTTGTTGTTGTTGTTGTTGTTGTTGTTGTTGTTGTTGTTGTTGTTGTTGTTGTTGTTGTTGTTGTTGTTGTTGTTGTTGTTGTTGTTGTTGTTGTTGTTGTTGTTGTTGTTGTTGTTGTTGTTGTTGTTGTTGTTGTTGTTGTTGTTGTTGTTGTTGTTGTTGTTGTTGTTGTTGTTGTTGTTGTTGTTGTTGTTGTTGTTGTTGTTGTTGTTGTTGTTGTTGTTGTTGTTGTTGTTGTTGTTGTTGTTGTTGTTGTTGTTGTTGTTGTTGTTGTTGTTGTTGTTGTTGTTGTTGTTGTTGTTGTTGTTGTTGTTGTTGTTGTTGTTGTTGTTGTTGTTGTTGTTGTTGTTGTTGTTGTTGTTGTTGTTGTTGTTGTTGTTGTTGTTGTTGTTGTTGTTGTTGTTGTTGTTGTTGTTGTTGTTGTTGTTGTTGTTGTTGTTGTTGTTGTTGTTGTTGTTGTTGTTGTTGTTGTTGTTGTTGTTGTTGTTGTTGTTGTTGTTGTTGTTGTTGTTGTTGTTGTTGTTGTTGTTGTTGTTGTTGTTGTTGTTGTTGTTGTTGTTGTTGTTGTTGTTGCTATTGATGATGGTGTTGTTGTTGTTGTTGTTGTTGTTGTTGCTATTGATGATGGTGTTGTTGTCGTTGGTGGCGTTTTTGTAGCTGTTGACTTTTTTCGTGTTGTTGTGGTTATGATTGAATACTTTCTGGTGGTATCTTTTCCGTTGCTTGCGTCTTCTTATGGCTTTTTCTTGCTTTTTTTTCCTGAAGTGGACGGGAATGTTGTCTTGCGTCAAATTCTGTCCAGTCCCGTTTCCATATTTGTTTGCTTCCTACGATACGCCAGCTGGACGTGGGTTCTTTAGTGACATTCTGCAATTCACTTTCTAAGATATTGTAAGTGTTAGGTATGGTGGTGTGTGTGGTTGACTTAGTTTTTGTCAATTCTTCCATGTGCGACCTTACATCGCATGTTAGGCTGGCATGTGATTTCGCCAAGTCGTTCTTGAGTGTAGTAATTAATTGCGGTAGTTGGTTTATTGAGTGCGATGTTGTTTTTGTTATTGCAGCTACTGCTGCTGTTGCCGCTGATTTGGATGCCGCTTCCACAGCTGTGCAAGTGTCCGAAGGTGTGTCCAAATGTTATGAAATGGTATTTTTCATTTCCGTGGCAAAAAGTTTGTTGCTGCTGGCGACGTTCGATATGCTGTACTTAATATCAGTTAGCATTTTTTCTATATGCTCAAGCGCATCGTTGTGGGTCGCACTGAGACTTTTGAAATTTTGTTGCAGTTTGTGGTTCGCTTCTAGTGAATTTCCAATGTTTTCCGAGATTCCATTTAGTGATTTAGTCAGTGCCTTCAGGTTAAGTTATGAACTGATCCTGACAGTCCTGACAGAGGGGTAACATGAAGGTCCGCAAAATTTCTTCATGATTCCTCTGTGCGCCTACGCATGCTGCGTGGAATGTCCGGTTGCAGGTTCCATGGCAGCGATTGTCGCTCTGCACACAGTTTATAATTCCGCACTTCATTACACTCGCGTCGAAAGAGATACTTAAAAGTGCTTACGTGGGGGTTCACGCGCGGGTCAGTTAATAATAATTTAAAAAAAAGTTTAATATAAAACTATATACAAGAGCGCTGCGAAAGCGCGTCCGAACGCAAAGGTGGTTCGTTGTGGAATCGCTGTGCAAGATTCTCAAACGCTCATACCATTTAATTTCAAGAAAGATGCTTATTATATTGTTGTGAATAGAACATACTAATAATAAGATCCTGGAAATCTAAGCGTAGGAGAGGAAGAATACCTGGACTTCTCTCAGGATAATGTGGACCCACTAGCTGCTGAACGGTACGCTAAGGCTCCTGATATTCCGGAAGATGTGGAAAATCCCAATGAAGATGACGAGTCCAGTTCGTGAGAAGAAAACTCAAGTGGAGATTCAGTACAACAAAAGAAGTTTTTTCTTCTTGGCTGATTATGCCATCAAAAAGTACACCATGCAGAAGAGTAGTTTGTGCATCAATTTCAAAAAGAATGTGTCGGGTGATACCCTCTCGGAAGTTTTGGAATGCCTTTGGAAATTCGACGAACCGCACTTGCGCCGGGAAATAGATGGCATCAAAGTGTCTTGGTCTGGAAAAGAGAAACCTGATATAGCCTTTGCTCCATGCTGTAAATATTAAATTAGCCATAAATAAAATTAGCACGAAATAGATCAAATCCATACGCCAAAAACTATGCCAGTAGCGAAACGACACTAGCTGATTTACGTTAAAATTGGAATGCCTCGCGAGTAACGCCACTCGACCTTGCGTAATTTCTCCCAAGGCCGAGTCCAGCGAAACCTTCAGGAAAGTTGGGGAAAGAGAGAATGTGGCTACACCCGACTTTGAACGAAGGGCCAACGATCAAAATAATCTTTCGCATTACCGATCTCGTTCGAAGAAGTTCTGGGAAAAATCGAACCTTCGTTAAGTTCGGCCGAGGTCACCTTCCCTAATCTGAGGGTCACGATTTCGCTTCACTGTCGTCCGAACCGCAGTTTACAGTGGAAGTATGTCGTTTTGTTCGCGTTAATGTATAGTTTTGTATAGTGCGTGGTCTGTTATGTTGCTTACCTCTTTGCTGCAGCTGCGCCTCTGGCGGAATTTAAGTGAAGCTACCGATGAGGAGAACTTGACGAGGAACGTCGTTTAGGGTTTATGTATTCTCTTGCCGGGAGCTTTTCAGAATTATTTCGATGTTGTGAGAGATTATGCTGTTTCGCAATAGGGGTTTCTACTCGATCAATTCGGTAGTAGTCAAGCTGGCTCGATCTCTTCTTTCTAGGAAGATTTTCACTTGGACTCGTCCTGAGGCAGTCTCATCCGGGCAAAATCAACGTGGCCTAGATCGGCCAGTGTCGGCTACACTGATATCCGTGACATTTCAAAATTCGTATACCTTAAGGACATCAAACGGAAGAATTTCATCAAGATTGACCAGATTGGAGAAGGAAAGATCATGTTGAACGGGCGCGAAAAGACCATGACTGTTTTTGCATTTGTTTATTCGCAGTCTGTTAGTTTAGCACTATATAGTGGTTTCTTGACATTTTCCTGATAATAACGCTTTATGTGTTTTTTGCACAACCAAAAGATAACTTCAATGGGGTTAAACATAGGACAATATGCAGGTCAAAATACAGGTAAAATTCGAAGAGGTCGAAGATATAAATTGATGTTTTTGTCACAATGTACTCTGGCACCATCCATTATCCACATTGAATGGTGCCCATGATACGTTTCTACTCTTTGTTTCTGAGAAGCTAATTTAAAAATACAATCGAAAAACTTTTTGCGGGTGAAAGTACCCTCGGTTCTAAATGACTCTAACATCCCTGATAGACCCAGAAAGCAAAGGTAAGATTCACGTGGTTTCCGATTGAATTCTCCACGGTAGATATCCATGATTTTGAAGCATATCCTTGGATTCAAATGAAACTTCATACAGGAAAACTATTTGATGAAGCTTCCACCTGACGGAATCCAATTTGTCAGCGTACTTCAGAATGTTCGAATCTGGATTGCTCACCTCTCGATTTTTTATTCCAAGTAAGTCCTGCGTTATGAAGAATCCAGATGACAGACGTAGCTCTAATAGTAGTGTTGAAACGTTTCTGGAAGCGGTCTCGAGCTACGTCAATAAATAGCACAGATTCTTTGTAGTACAATTTTAAAAGCCATTACCACTGAACTGTTCCAAATTGTCTATAAACCACCTTCCGTTGCTTCCGTGCGAAAGTTCCGTCTCGCTCGTATTTGCGAATCCATTTCCATACAATTGATTTTGACTTTCCAAATACTTTTGCCAGCGAAGCTCGATCCATTCCGAGGAAGTAAAAAGCGTAGAGGCAGTGACAGATTCTGTTTACAATTGCATGTTGGTACTGGAGTTGGGTCAGAACGTCTTCGTGGGCCATTGTTACTCCAGAAAATCTCGAAGCACAACAAATTGATCACAACATTCTGTTGTTAGCCGCTGATTGGTTCAGAATGCACAACAACAGCAACAATGTTTGTGTACTCAAAGGGACAGATCACCTCAGCGCGGTGTTTCATGAAAACGTGGCCGTTTTTCATTCACTTGGCATACACCGCGTGGAATTTTGAGGAGATGCGCTAATACATATTCTCCATCGCCCGTATACTGGCATTTTTTTTCGTTATGGATGATGGTTTTGCAAAATATGTACTTTTGCCATCGCTGCACAATGGGGAAAATGGACGAAAAAATACAGTCTGTGAGAATGCCAGATAATAATCCCGTAAAAAACTATTTGTCTCAAATTCAGTCGGCACAAAACAAAGAGGAGCACATGACGCTATGTGACCGCAAATCATGGTTTGAGTTATGGTTTGATTTTTTTCTTTAACTTTACTATAGTCATTTTACAACTTTTGGGAAATTCATTACTTGTCCGGGGTTGAGATTTGAACCACCGTGACTTTGGAGTGAGATATATGGATGTTAACCACTACGCCGGGAGCGTTACGGTCGTCAGAATATTCTTTGATTTCTACTAAGGATCAAGCATGGGAAAATTCATTCACTCGCGCGAGCGCCACATTATCAATATAGCCATCATCACCTACAAACAGATTGCCGAACGAGTGTAAATTATTCCAGCCAAGTAACTCTGCAGGTCGACTCAAAACGCTCAAAACTGACAGCAGTAGAAGCAAAGAAGAATAAACTGAAAGGCAGCCGAATAATTTTCTCTAAAAAGGGAGAACCAGATTGAATGCGTAAAATCCGAATGCTAATGATTTAAATAGCCGAGTCAGATAGTTTTTGGCTCACTGATTTAAATCATTTGAATTTTTTTTTTTATAATTACTTTATTTGTACAGGCTCAATCGAATAAACTTTACAGAGCCGAGTTATTCTTTGCGTTATACATTATTACTGTCTTAAATTTAAAGTTAAAGGAACTGGACCGAGTACTCGCGGTTGTCTCGAGGTTAGTGGAGATTTACAATTTTTTGGATGGGAAAAGGGAGAGGGAGGTTTGAAATGTGGTTTACGATACAACTATTTAATTAATCCTAAAGCATGAAATTATTTCTATTCATCTTGAAAACAAACATTGAAAAAAAACCCACACGTACAAAATACAAACTAAACACAAGGTTAATCAAACTTACAATCTAAGGTTAATATCCTTAAAGTAAACATATATGAGTTTCATAAACTCCAGATCGCGTCTAGCCAAAATATCCCGAACTGGAACATTAGGTTGTCTACCTCGAGCCCGAAGGGAATCATAAAAATGTGATCTGACTCCACGATACTCCGCACAAGACCAAAGGATGTGATCAGCGTCTTGGTAACCTTGTCCACATTCACAGAGATTGCTGTCTCCCAACCCCACACGGAACAAGTGAGCGTTTAGACAATAGTGATTGGACATGAGACGATACATCACGCGTATGAAGTCTCGACTCAAGTCCAACCCTTTGAACCATGCAAACTTCGACACCTTAGGGATAATTGAATGTAGCCATCGTCCCAAGCTCCCTTCACTCCATTGATGTTGCCAGCTAACGAGTGACTGCTGACGATAAATAGAGAAAAATTCACTATAGGCGATCTGTCGATCATAAATGTCGCCTTCCATAGCGCCCACCTTCGCAAGTGAATCCGCCTTCTCATTGCCCAAAATTGAGCAATGCGAAGGGACCCACGCGAAGGTGATGATGAAAGAGCGCACGGATAAAGTACTAAGCAGTTCTCGTATTTTCAAGAGAAAATACGAGAAGTGCTTTACCGGCCTAATGGAACGGATAGCCTCGACAGAACTGAGACTATCCGTAAAAATAAAGTAGTGGGCTGGAAGAAGTGAAGCAATAGTTTCCAAAGTGTAGTGAATTGCTGCCAGTTCAGCCACATACACAGAACAAGGAGCTTCAAGTTTTCGAGAGGCGCTATGAAATTCATTAAATACACCAAAACCAGCGGACTCCTCTATTAGAGATCCATCTGTGAAAAACGTTCTTGCAGAATCAACATGGCCAAACTTTGCAGCGTATAATGACGGAGCAATCATAGGACGATGATGCTCTGGAATTCCGCGGATTTCCTGCGTCATAGATAAATCAAAATTCACTGAATTGCCGAAATCGGAGAAGATTACACGATTGGGAATATTTCTTGAAGGGCTGACATCCTGTGTTAAATATAGGTAGTACAAAGTCATAAAACATGTTTGAGGATTTAGCTCCAGAAGCTTCTCAAAATTTTCGATCACCAGTGGGTTCATTACTTCGCAACGGGTGAGGAGCCTAAGAGATAACTCTGAAAAACGGACGGATAGTGGCAACATGCCCGCCAGCACTTCGAGACTCATAGTATGAGTCGAGTGCATGCATCCTAACGCGATACGAAGACAGCGATACTGGATCCGTTCCAGCTTGATGATGTGCGTTTTAGCTGCCGACTGGAAGCAAAAACTACCGTACTCTAAAACCGATAAAATCGTTGTCCGGTACAACGTCAGAAGATCTTGTGGATGGGCTCCCCACCACGTTCCGGTAATTGATCGAAGGAAATTGATCCTTAGTTGGCATTTTCGTCTCAGATACTCAATGTGGGATCTCCAGGTGCATTTGGAATCGAACCAGACCCCAAGATATTTAAAGGACATGGAATGAGTGATCGGTTTACCCAAAAGTTGAAGTTTCGGTTGTGCTGGGCTATGCTTCCTAGAAAAAACGACCAACTCAGTTTTCTCCGTGGAGAATTCGATACCTAGCTGAATAGCCCAAGTAGACAAATTGTCCAAGGTATCCTGTAAGGGTCCTTGCAGGTCAACCTCTTTTGGCCCTGTGATAGACACTACGCCGTCATCTGCAAGTTGTCTCAACGTGCAATTGTCACTAAGACAGACATCAATTTCTCTAACGTAGAAATTGTACAAAAGGGGGCTTAAACATGAGCCTTGGGGGAGACCCATGTAGCTAAATCGAAAAGCTGTAGAGTTTCCATGAGAAAAGCTCATATGTTTTTCTGACAGCAAATTGTACAAAAAATTATTCATTAATGAAGACAATCCACAAGCGTGGAGTTTCTCTGAAAGAACTTCAACGGATATCGAATCAAAAGCCCCCTTGATATCCAAGAACACAGAAGCCATTTGCTCTTTCTTAGCAAAAGCTAACTGAATTTCCGAGGAAAGCAACGCGAGACAGTCGTTCGTTCCCTTACCCCTACGGAAACCAAATTGAGTATCTGAAAGAAGGTGGTTCGTCTCAACCCATTTGTCGAGGCGAAAAAGGATCATTTTCTCCATCAATTTCCGAATACACGACAGCATCGCGATGGGCCGATACGAATTGTGATCCGACGCGGGTTTATCAGGCTTTTTAATGGCTATCACCCTTACTCGTCTCCAATCGTCGGGAACAATATTGTGCTCCAAGAACTGATTGTACAAGTTCAACATGCGCCTCTTAGCGACGTCTGGGAGGTTTTTCAGCAAGTTGAACTTGATTCTATCAGATCCCGGGGCAGAATTGCCACACGAAAGGAGAGCGAGTGAAAGTTCCACCATTGAAAAAGGCTGACTGATTTCGTCTACCGAATGCGCGGTTTCGCGAGGAGTCAACTGCGACGGCACGGAATCCGGACACACTTTTCGCGCGAATTTAAGAATCCATTGATCCGAGCATTCCTCGCTTTCGTTGTTAGTAGACCGGTTACGCATTCTTCGCGCCGTACTCCAAAGCGTATTCATAGACGTTTCGCGCGACAATCCGTCTACAAACTGCCGCCAGTAACCCCGTTTTTTGGCCTTGATGAGGCTCTTGAGTTCGCGTTCAAGAGATGTGTATGCGTCGAAATGCTCGCGTGTTCCGCGTTTCCGAAAAAGTTTAAACGCGTCGGACTTTTTACGGTAAACCTCCGTGCATTGTTGATCCCACCAGAGCGATGGTGTTTTCTTACGAATAGACGATCGCGGCACCGGTCGTGTTTGAGCTTGAAGGGCGCTGTCGACGATGAGATTAGAGAGGAAATTATATTCCTCCAACGGCGGAAGCTCTTCCACTGACGATACTGTATCGTCTATCGCGGATTGGAACTTAGTCCAATCGATGTTACGGGTTAGATCATACGCGACGTTAACGGATTCTGACGAGTTGAACCCACTGGCAAGCGAAATTTTGATCGGCAAATGATCACTACCGTGCGGATCCTGGATTACATGCCAAGTGCAATCCAACGATAGTGAATTGGAGCAAAAGGTGAGGTCTAATCTGCTACCATTCGAGGATGGACCAGCCAAACGTGTTACTTCTCCATTGTTAAGGATTGTCATGTTGAAGTTGTCGCAGAGATCATAAATCAAAGTAGAACGGTTATCATCGTACAGTTCCCCCCAGCCTGTACCGTGGGAGTTAAAATCTCCCATGATCAACCATGGAGCGGGAAGTACCGCACATATGTCGAAAAGTTGTTTGCGATTAACAGAGACTCTAGGAGCAATACAAAGGCTCTTACCTTTAATGGTAGCCTGACATGCGACAACTTCAATACCGGGGAATTCGGGAAGATTCACTCTATAGAAGGAATGGCACTTTTTGATCCCCAAAAGTACCCCTCCTCCACGTGAATCCTCACGATCCAATCGAATAATGTTAAAATCAAAAGAAGGGAGATCAATTTCTGAAGAAAGCCATGTTTCACAGAGGGCAAATGCATCGCAATTATTGTTATGGACTAAATACTTGAACGAATCTAATTTCGGAATAAGACTTCGACAATTCCACTGTAGAACAGTGATCAAATCCCCGACCTCGTTTGGAAAATTATCCATCGAAGGAGATGATAGCTGCAAGAAGGGGCCATTTTGAAGTCAATTGCTTCAAGAAGGATTTCACAGTCGGAAGCAATGTGAGGACAATGCTTTTCAGAGGATCAGAAATGTTGAGGTATTTGAGAATACCGTCCACAATGTCATCAAATGAGAACAGCCCAGATGAAGAAGGGGTTTCTGTTCTTAAAATTGGGGCATCAGGGGTTTTGGATGTCCCCGGAAGAGGTGGAAAATCCTGGGTATAATCAGTTCTGCGGAATCCAGGAGGAGTAGAAGTCTCCTTTTTTCCACCACTCCTTGATTTGGGCAAGCTGATTTGGAGTTCTTGATCTGCAACTTTCCGCGAATGGATGCGTTTTCGTTTCCGGGCAGAACCTTCCGGAAAACTGAAAGAAACTCCCTCCTCAGCCAAGTCAGAGCCAGACTCGTCATCTGACAAAAGAGCGAAGGGATTTGTCTCGTTGGTCGATGGCTTGGCTGTCTTAAGCATTTCTGCAAAAGACCGCTTGGAACGTTCCTTAAGGGAGCATTTCATTTTGTCCCCGAGCTGTTTGTACGCCGGGCACGACGAGAGAGCATGAGGAGGAGTTCCATTGCAGTACACGCATTTTGGTGCAGTAGCTGCGCAAGCGCCATCCTCATGCTTCTCCCCGCATGTGGAGCAGCGTGCCTTGTTGCCGCAGTGGGAGGCCGTATGTCCCAACCGCTTACAATTCTGGCAGTTCATGACCCGAGGTACAAACAACCGCACAGGAAGACGAAGTTTTCCCAGCTCGATGTATTGAGGAAGGGCAGATCCAGAAAAGGTCACCCGAAACGAGTCTGTGGGGGTAAAACTCTTTTTACCCTCGCTGAGCGATACTGCCTTCATTCTATGAACGGCCAGTATCTTTACCGGAGGAAGCAAGGGGTTCTTGAATCGGCCAACCGCTTGCTTCTCCAGTATCTCGGGGTTCAGGCTCGCCTCAGTGACCACGCCTTCGATCTCCACATCAGAGGCTGGAATGTACACCCTATATTCCAGTGTGAAAAACTGGGAAACAGCAATTTCATTGGCCTGTTTCAGGTTAGCGACGGTCACACGAAGTTTGTTGTGCCTAACCTTCGTTATTTCGGTCACGGCAGAGAATCGCTTTGTCAGATCATCAGATATCTGAACAACATTCAAGGGTTTGTTTTTGGGCTGAAAATAGACAACCCATGGGCCAGTCGAGTCATTCGGGTAGGCCCGCAATCTGGAGCTTTTCTCAGCCTGCCCATTGTCAGACTGAGACGACGAACCATGGATGACATCATCATTTTTCTGAGATGAATGGTCATCCATGTCGTCTTCTGACAAAACATCTATTTTGTTCAACTAGTGGGAGCGCAAAACGCTCTCCCACTGAACGCACAGACGCAATACACAGAAAACACTACAAACACAGAAATACAAAATGAAAATTTAACTAATGGAGGAGGAAAAGAAACAAAAAAAAAAACAAAAACTTATCTGATAATTCTATACTACTACCACCGAGCGTTATATGTGTAGGCGTTTACGCAGATGGCTGGAAGAGACGCGCTGCGTGGATGACCTTCGTTGTGGTGCACTTGATCGAGGCTCGGTACTCAGCGCACACAGGCGCACGATGATTGATGAACGATGTAGATGTAGAAACGGGTGCTCACACTCGATGATGATGATACGTGCGCGGGTATGCGTAAGCGCGTATGCGTGACCACGCAACGATGATGCCCAAATTGGTTCGCGAATTTCCAATAGCACGGATTACTCTTTCCGAAAATGACACTTTCTACTAAAAAAAACTCACTTTTCGATCAATTTACCGGGAACTATGCCAGGAGTCACTTAGTGAGAAAAAAACTGATAATTTATATCAAGCGAATACCGAGAAAACTTCCAAAACAACGGAGCGCGAAACAAGTCGACCGTACTTCTTGCTAGGACGCAGTGAGATGAAAATCATTTGAATTGGCCACAGCAGTTTTATGGTATTTGCTTGACGCTTATATTTATGTGTTACAGTATAACTTTTTCCTCCATATTAATAGTTTAAATTTAAATGTGTCAATGTACCTATGTTTAAAGCTAGAAAATAAAAAGTGATTCATTCTGCAAAATTCTCATTCAGCTCACTCAGCAGAATGCAATCGTAAAAGGTTAAGCATAGAAAAAATAATAAGAGAGGAATGATCCACACTACCACACTCAGAATCATTCATGCTACGCTCAGATGTCTGTTTTACTCAATTCTGCGTTCATGGAAGAAAAGAGAGGCAAAGCGAATACGAACGAAATCAGTGCGGCTCGCACAAGCTGCTGTTCGTTTCTGATGTTGTATGCAAGTGAATGAGTAGGTAGTAAATGCAAAGTGAAACGATTTTTCCCATGCTTGCTTAGGATTCTATTAGAATCAGTTTGGATTTTTCATTTGAAGACATCCCAATTTATTTACAATTTGATAACTTGAAAATCATTAAAGAACTTATTTGGTATTATTCTTAGGATTTATCATGAATTAGGGGGTCCTTAGAAATTCCTTGGCAGCGGTAATTAGATTTGAGTACTTAAGTAAACCCAGTAAATACTTTGGGATATCCGACGGGATCTTTGTTTTATAAGTAGAATTTTTATCCCTAGAATTCTTTTTATATTCCCCACATAATCCTTTAGAAATTTTTACTGTGTACAGTCTTATGCATGCAGTTGAATACAATCTTCAAGAAGTCGTTTCTTCAATAGCCGATTGTTTGTTGGGAGTATCCATGCGAATGAGTAAAAGTGACTCTCACACTGAGTAAGAATCGTTTTCAGTGTAGAGAATCTCTTCTCACACGAAAGACTTTTTTAAAACTTCCTCTTTGCCTACTCTTACGATCCACCGTTCAAATGGTAGCGCTCCGCCTACCGGCCAGATCAGTTAGTCCTACTCGCAAACGCTTCTCGTGAAATAATTCCCAATAACACTTCAATGACCAACTGGTCCACTGCCAAATCACCCAAAATTACGACAAATTGTCATCGAACGCGCGGAAAAGAAATAATTGAAATTGAAAAATTTGCCAGAGAAAAATTGGATTTGTTCACGAACACAGCGCACTTGGATCATCAAACTTTGATTTTTTTTTAATTTGGCATAACATAAGTAGACCCATCAATTTTGGTTTAGATTGGAGAGGGTCGTAGTAATTGCTGGGTCACTTGAGATAGAATGACCCATGCACGAAGCTCATTTTAAAGAAATGTGCTTAAGGGGTAGTACACTCTGGCGACCCAAAAATAGCCTTTCTTTAAGATTTTTTTCGGGGCTAAATGAACATTTGTTCAAAAAGGAAATGCGTAGGTTTATTTATTCATGAATGTAGTTTGACGGTGATTTTTTTCGTTTCTATTGGACCACTTACATGACCGCTATACCAGGTGGCGTGGGTTTAACTGCTCGCCCATGTGAACATAGAACAAACAAAAATTCAACTTCTTTTTATATACATTTCCAATCTGCGTACGTAGGACTTTTACGATATGTTGATATTTAAAAATTGGGGACGATTTGAAAATTAGGTCAATTTTGTTCACAAGTTTGCACCAAAATTTTTGGGATATCGAAAATCTACTACGTATGCAGGTGGAGAAAATAGTTAAGGCTACATTATTTCAAACGGATTGCAAGTCAGATGAATTTTTGACGTAGAACTACGTCTTTGTCTGGGGTGCAAATCAAAAAATATGTGAGGTGAAGGAGTGTTAGGTTTTGAACGCTTGTAACTTTGTCATTTATAGATGAAGTTAAAATCCAAATGCGCCAATCGATAGGATGTTACATTACAAACCTGCTGAAATAAATATTTTTCCATTTTTTTTTTGTAATTAAACTTTTGAAAATGTACAAATGATAATGTTATCACTTTTTTCATGAAATAAGCCTTTTTTCCCAAACCCAGTCATCATAAACGAATACCACTTGGTTGCACATCATTCTGCTTGAATCTGAAAAGATATAAATCAGCGCTGCTCTCCTGCCTCTGCTTATTCTCTGCTTGTTCGTCAAGCAGTACAGTCCGGTATTTGCTCGCTCTGTCGAGTTGTTCGATAGTTATTCCAAACGTTTATTGGCGTCGTCAGTAGTGTCGGTCGCATCGTGTGATGGGAAGACAGCGCTCCCGGAGCAGGCTCCGTGAGAAAGCGGAAAAGAACAGTGGTGAGTGTAGCACGAGTGTACCTATTTCAAATAGGTACGCTACTCTTCCCACCGATGTTGGGAATACCACCTCTGCCACGGTGAAGCGATCCAAGAAGAGGAAGAAAAACCAAGGCCAGTCCGATGGTGCGAGTGGACGTGATGACGTCACAGCAACGAACGCCAGCGACATCGGTGGTTTCGGCGACACCATCGACAACGAAAATTCTGCCGGCCCGAGTGCGGCAAAAGTGAAGCTACCTCCATTGGTAGTGAAAAATGCCCATCTTAATGAGCTCATCGTGGATCTAGCGACGCTGGGCGTTAAAACCGAATACAAGTTGGGCAGAGTCGGCACCAAGGTGGTGCTCCGTACCAAAGCGGAGTATGACTTGGTCGTCGCCCACCTGAGGACTTCCAAGGTGGAATTCTTCACCCACGACATTCCCGGTGACCATTCAAGGTCGTCATCAAGGGCCTACCAAACTTCGACCCGAAGTTTATCGAAGCTGAAATCAGGGACCGGTACAAGCTGGCCCCAAGTGCCGTCTATCGGATGACAAGAAGAGACGAGAATGTGAAAGCGTATCCGGATTGCCTTTTCCTGGTACACTTCCAGAAGGGAACGGTGACGCTCAACGCGCTGAAAGCCATCCGCTCCATCAATTGCATCATCGTCCGCTGGGAGCCATACCGTGGCGGCCATCGCGATGTGACTCAGTGCCAACGGTGTCTGAACTTTGGACACGGCACCCGCAACTGTAACATTAAGCCACGCTGCGGCAATTGCGCTCAAGACCACGCCTCTTCCGACTGCCCTGCGGATGAAGCCGTGGCGTTAAAATGCGCCAACTGTGGTGGTGCTCACCAAGGTTCCGACAGACAGTGCTCCAAACGCGAGGACTTCAAACGCATCCGAAAACAGGCGGCAACTAACAACCAACCAGGACGCAAGAAGGACAAAGTCCCGGCATTTCGGACGGAGGATTTCCCGCCTCTTCGTGCTCCTCAGCAAAGGCAAGTGAATTCGCGGGTGCATTCCGCTCAAGCAACTTCTGGTGATTCTGCTGGCCAAAGCTCTCCATCCCCCTCTGGATTCTGGAGACAACCACCAGCGCAAAACAACAACCCCGATCTGTTTTCAGCGGATGAACTGATGGAAATTTACGTCAACATGACCGGTGCTCTACGTAAGTGCCGCAATAAGCCCGAACAGATCCAAGTGCTCGGTAAGTTCATCATCCAGTATGGTGTCTAAACCGCTAACCATCGCTACTTGGAACGCTTGCTCTGTAAGAGCAAAACAGATTGAGCTTGCCGACTTCCTCCGCAAGCATAGCATCGACGTGGTTCTTCTAACCGAGACCCACCTAAAGTCCGGTGACAGCTTCTGGTTGCCTGACCACAACATTATCCTGCTTGATCGCACCAGCTCCAGGGGGGGTGGTGTAGCGGTCATCGTCAGAAAGGGAATCAAGTTTTGCACTCTGCCCCACATCCGCACTTCTATCATCGAGGCCATTAGTGTGGAGGTGGAATCACCAACTGGAAACGTCCGGTTCATCGCTGTTTACTGCCCACGCCAGTGTACCGCAAGCAACGGATTAGGAATCCAATTCAAGAAGGACCTGCCCGCCATCACCCGTACTAGCTCCCGATTCATCGTTGGGGGCGACCTGAACGTCCGCCATGAAGCTTGGAGGAACTACCAGAGGAACCGGAAGGGGTGTCTATTGTTCGACCACGCACAACATGGTCTGTACACTGTGAAATTTCCGGACGAACCAACTTTCATCTCTCCGGCGGGAAATCCCTCCACGCTGGACTTTTTCCTGTCAAACATCGGACTATCCAAGCCGGAGGCACACAACGATCTCAGCTCCGACCACCAACCGGTGGTGACTGAAGTCGGTGTCAATGTGGTTCCTGCTAGAAGCTGCCTGCGTAAAGACTACCACCATGTCAACTGGGTGCAGTACGGACGAATGGTGGACAGCAACATCGATGAAAATCCACTACTCAACACCGTAGATGACATCGACCGGACGTTGGAAGGGCTCCAACAGGCCATATCCATGGCTGACGAGGCATACGTTCGACAAGTTCCTGTGAGGGGTAAGTTTGTTGCTATTGATTCCCATACCCAATTACTGATTCGGTTGAGAAATGTTCGTAGACGCCAGTTTCAGAGGACTGGAGATCTGGGCAAAAAACGTGAAATGGCCGATCTGAATAGGCAGATTGCTTCCAGAATGGACTCACTCCGAAATGAAAGTTTCGGGCGTGTTGTCCAGAATCTGGATGACCGCTCCAGACCATTCTGGAAGGTAGCCAAGGTCCTGAAAAATCATCCGAAACTCGTTCCACCTCTCAAAGTCGAAAATGATGACGATCGGCTTTTAATTACCCCACAGGAGAAAGCAAATGCGATCGGCGAGCATGTCGCTTCATCGCATTTGCTTGGCTCGACTATCCAAAGTCCGCTCGATGATCAGGTTGCGCAATGCGTTCAAAACCTAGATACCTCCCCTTGTGTCGTGCCTCCGGCGGATATGATTACAGTACAACAAATTTGCTCAGCGCTGAAATGCACCAAGACCATGAAGGCTCCCGGGTTTGACGGTATATTCAACTTGATCTTGAAGAGACTCAGCATGAAAGTGCAGTCTCTTCTAACCGCTATCTTCAACAGATGTTTGGAACTGCACTACTTTCCAAGCATCTGGAAAGTAGCAAAAATCATACCGATCCGCAAACCCGGTAAGGATCCAACATTGTCTTCAAGCTACAGACCAATCAGCCTCCTTTCAGCGCTGAGCAAATTGTTCGAGAAACTCATTCTCAATCGTTTGCTCAAGTTTGTCGAGGAAAGCAACATTCTCCTTCCGGAACAGTTTGGATTCAGAAAGGGGCACTCTACCAATCATCAGCTAGTACGGGTGTTGAATAACATCCGAAGTAACAAAGCTGTATCCAAGTCCACAGCCATGGCCTTGTTAGACGTTGAAAAGGCGTTTGACAATGTTTGGCATGATGGACTTGTGTACAAGCTTTGTAACTTCAACTTTCCTTTACATCTGGTTAAAATTACCCGTAACTACCTCCAGCAAAGGTCGTTTAAGGTATCGTTGAATGGTTGTCTTTCCGACACGTTTTCCATCCCAGCAGGAGTCCCGCAAGGCAGTCTGCTGGGCCCCTTGCTTTACAGCATTTATACTTCCGACATTCCTCCCCTCGGTGACGGTTGCGTGTTTTTCCTGTTCGCAGATGATACCGCAATAGCCGTCAAAGGAAGGATGCCTCGCGAAATAACGAACAAACTACAACGATGCCTTAACGCCTTTGCTGATTATGCCACCACGTGGAAAATCAAAATCAATGCCACCAAAACACAAGCGATCATGTTCCTCCATCGGCAATCGCCCAAACTGAAACCGGCTCCATCTTGTACTGTAATCATGGATGGCACAAGGGTTGAGTGGTCTACCGAAGTTACCTATCTCGGGATCAAGTGTTCTACCTTGGTTAGGTGTCTGTTTCCGCTGATTTGCCGCAGATCCCGCCTCTCAAGGGTGAACAAACTGGGTGTCTACAAACAAATCATAGCACCTGCGATCCTCTACGCAGCTCCGGTGTGGGAACCATGTGCACAGACTCACAGGAACAAAATTCAGGTAGCTCAGAATAGAGTGCTGAGGATGGTTCTTGATCGTCCTTTCGACACTAAAATAACAAATTTACATGAAGAGGCAGGCATTGCCAAAATAGATTTCAAAATTAACGAAATTAAGACTAAATTTGCACAAAAATGTAATTTATCAGAACATGCTTTGATAAGCAATTTGTATATAGTAGGTTAGGTGTACATAGAAGTTGTAGGTTAGTTGTAGTTGTAAATAGTAGTTATAAGTAGTCTCCTTTTTCAAATTTTCAAACAAACCAATCCCACCAAGGTGGTCATTCTCTAAAACAGGCCTGATAGGACTAGGAACTGTAATTAATAATAATTGAAATTTCACAGGAACTAAAGTTGAAAAGACGCATCTGTGTCACTTGATAAGTTATACATGTAAATCACACAAATTCAAGAAATATTGATCATTTAAGTAAGTGCCTCTGCTCATTACCGCTTCGGACGGCGTGGCACTAGGTCCTGCAGCAAGCAGGACCAAGTCAGCTGCCAAAGGTGGATCACGGCGTGTCCACAACAATGAGGAATTATACTTGAAAAAACGTGCATGTAAAACCCCCTCCCCCTTAACAACCTCTCCTTCTCCCCCTTAACATAACCTGAAAAAGACATGGACTTTGCCGATCATTTTTTTTCGGGAAATAAATTTTAAGCAAACCACAATTATGTATAAACAATTAATATTTTACATGCAGAGCCAACATTTCCAAAAAAAAAAAAATCGCCTAACAGGAGACATACACTCGATTAATTACCAACAAATGACTGTAAAACATATCTGGTACCTCAATATATGCAATTATATTAACATCCAAAGTCCATTCTTTTTTACATATTCTGCACAAAAGAAACTTTCTGCTCCGCCCCCATTCATAATAAAATGGCGGGAAATCCTGTCAGTTGCGGGGCTTAGAAAGTATGTTTTGTGCAGAATATGTAAAAAAGAAGGAACCCCGGATGTATTTTTTCTGCAAAATATATAAAAAAGAGGGACATCGGATGTTAACCTAAATGCATATATCATGCATCATAGATAGAGATAGATAGATAGGTTCTACGTCATACTGCGGTCGTGCCTAGTACACAACCCTTTAATTGTTTTTTTTTTTTTGAGATATCACCCACGCCAACTTGAAAAACCATGCTTCGAGAAAAAACGCGTTTGAAGGCCGCCCATTCTACCGGTATCACACAGGACTTTGGTTCGCGTTTCGACTTTCTAATTTCGAACGGAATATCGGACGAACTTCAGGTAAAATTTTCCATAAAATAAACTCCAAATAATTTTTTTTTTTTTTTGTTCATTAATTTATTTGATAAGGCTCAACCGAATTAACTTAACAGAGCCGAGGATTCTTGGTCACTATACAATACATCTTAAAACTATAGTCAAAAGGTACAACACAATAAACACTTTATCTTCCGCTATCCAAAAAGCCTCCTCCATCAGAACTGGAGCCGCTTCCAGTGGTTTCATTGTATGGCAAATTGTTGTACGCCAACGAGGGTCAGAGCGCGTCCATTGCAGCAATGGACGCAAAACGTGGTCAGCACTCACACACTCATCACGAAACGGTTGCTTTCCAAAGTCGACGACGCATCGACCGAAAGAACTGCTGATGAAGAACAATGAGGAGGACCACACAATGGTTGCTGCCGAGTATACAGACGATCGCGTGGCACACATCGAGAGTGGTCTGCTTTTGTCGACAGCCGAGTGAACACTGCAAAATAATTTTTAAGCCCAAACAAAATATTGTTTTTTTTTTTTTTAATTACAGAGTGTTCTACTCCCTTAAAACAATTAGGGGAATTGGCTCTAATGTTAGCGTATGGATCTAAGACTTCTAAGTATTTTGCTGTTCATGGCTATTCAGTCTGGAAATGTAAACAATCTAATGAAAGTATTTGAAAGACATCCTATTATTAAATTGTTATCCTCTGAAGCGCTGTATGATTTACAGCCAATTTTCAAATGAATATCATCCTTTATTCGGATGACAGTCATACGGATGCTCATCAGCTGATGACGAATTCAACCATAAGGCAATCATCCGAAATTCGGATCTTGTTAAAGGGCTCGAGCCGAAGTATTGCAGTTGTTTTCATTCAGTGTGGAACGTTCTTCCGACAATGCCCACGTCTACGATTACGTCTGTGCTCATCAGCTAGTGATCAAGAAGTTTAAAAATATAACCAAAAGTTAATGTTCTACGATTTTTGTTAATTTTCAAGTGTGCATGATTTTAAACACTCCATAAGTTTGCATTTTTTGAGAGCTCTATTAAAAAAACTTATCTATTAATATTGATAATATTATTTTGGAAATATTTCAGTTTAGAACCCGTAATTTGTATTTTTTACTCAAAATTACTTTAAAAAATTATTATGTATATTTTTTCAGAATTATTTTACGCTCCATTAAAAAAAAATACATATTAAGAAAGGGCTAATTTTTTGCAAAAATGTGAATGATTCCCCATAACCCATAATTATACAATGTTTCATGCATTTCGGAGATGGTCGAGTCTTAAATTTTTATATTTTTTATCCTATAAGGCCTGGAACTGGTCCCAATTAAAATACAAAACTGGAACAAGGTTAATTCACAGATACAGATGCTATAAGGTTAAGATCCTATCTAACCTATCTTTTTCGAACGGTTTGTTATAAAATACAATGAAAGATGACTTCTAAATTTAGTTACCTTTCTATTAGATTTAATAAAGGGTAATACATTGTTGAGATGCTATTAAAAATCTAACACTGTTCTAACACACTTCCGTGATACGAGTTTCAATTCCGTCCAAACACATTGAAACGTCACTGGAATCACTTTGGCATACGGATGAAGGCAGACACAACGGATTCGCTAGGAGTGCTTCTTTTGTTTTTGAGAAATATTTATAATATGCGTTCTTACAGACTTTGTTTGGCAGCTTTTGAACTAAGCAGATCAGCTTATACAGGCCAAAAATGACAAATTGTTAGTTGAGTATCGTATCAAACGTCGAAATCATGACTATGATAGATGTTTCTGTTCGATATGACGGAAACGGGCGCTTATGTCGAAGTAGTTCTCTACCCTACCTTTCCATCCGTCAAAATTTTTAATATGACTGTTCTACGTAGAATTTTGAATTAACATATATACATTCCAAGGCTTTCGATAGGATCTGTTGCTTGGAATAAAATAATCCATACATCTGATACGAACATATCCAAACCTATCTACCTCCTCGCATACCATTAATTAAAGGACAATACGAAATGACGAGTGGTTTGTTAAAATTTAATAGCTTCAGCCTAGTCTGACTAACGAGGATTTGGAGCTGAGCGGCAAACGTGGCACTCAATGACAGCCGAGTGGGGGTGTACGCGTTCTGGCTATGCAAAGCATGTCTGTCAACAATAATTAATATGCGATTAAAGCGTTACGCATAAAATTTATATCTCGCTCATCCTGCGTTTGCGTACATGCCGATGAAGCGTATAGGACGACGCACTACCACCCCATTCATATATACAGGACGACAACGACAGCGACGACGACGATGATGTTGATGGGTCCCGCGTGTTGATGTTATGGATCGCGAATTTTAATGAATTGTCATCGTTTCGACGGATACGCATTCAAAATAGTCCATTCTGTGCTGGCAAAGGCGTAGGTTCAGCTTCATCCTTGTTCCCTTTTCGCCTAAATAGGACTAGTTGACGCAATACAACGTTAGAGGTAGTCCTCGTTGGAGTAATTAAATTTGAAACGTTATACCGAATTCGTTGATAGAAACGTCAGCTCACTCGCAGAGCTGAAGGTTGGATTTTCCAACGGAAATCGGTCCCAGCCTTGTTCTACAAGTTTTCGCCAACCGGCAAGTGTGTAGAGCGGAATCATATCCCTTTCCAGATCAGTGAACTGCTATCCACTGCTGTACGCTGTACCTTTCTGCAATATAGTCCAGCTCTCTTCAATTTTACGCATACATTCATTTCTGACAGTCACGTTCTTCAGCTGTGGTCTTAACCTTCCCAGCGAGCCGTGATTTCCAACAGTGCAGAGCGATGTTTAGCAACGAGCAACGAGAGCCGTTCCCGCCGAGGTCGTCCTTCTTCGGTCGACGCATTTGTGGCATTCGGGAGAACACCCACTAGATGATGATTAACGATTCTGTGCTTCTGACGGAAATAGATTCTACGTTCATGCAAAACGAGAGCTAGAAATTTCGTTCAGTTTGATCTGATTTTGGTACCGTTGGTGCTAGTGTTTTGTGAATGCAAGAATTGCAAAAAAACACATTGGCAAAACTTGGTGCTTTAAATTGAGTAACATCCAATAAGTACTCTATATCGAGGGAAAGTTGATATCGACATCGGTTTTCTCTATTCGGTAGTAGTTTGTCTGATAAAGTTATTAGTGAGCTTCTGCGACATCGATTCGCAACGTTGCACTACCATGAGATCAAGCTCGTTGCACGTCGCTTCTTTGTGTGTGCTTTGCCTTCAGTGGGAAGTACGTAAATCTTAGGTTGAGAGGGAATTTTATTGAGTAGTAGAGTCGTTTTACATTTTTCAATGTCGATGAGGAATTAGTCACAACATATAGTCACCTGAAACTGCACTGGTCCCTTGAAATATATTTGAGACTTATTAAGAGAAAGTGAAATCTTTTAATTCATTTAAACCTCGGCTTTCACGAAATTGCCCTTCGGATAGACTTGTTATCTTTACACGGAGAGAATTTCATCACCCACCTCTTTGTTAAAGCTCACTTTTCAAACTATTGAACTAACTATTGGTTTTAATTTTTTAACGATGTTGATGAGCTTTAGGCACTACTGCCAACTGAGGGTCGCATTCCTGGGCAAGATTTATTTCTACTTTATAGAATGCAGTAAATTGAGCTAATTGAAAAAAAAAAATTGGTGCCCGTCATGGGATATCGATAAATGAAGCAAAAAGTAGTTATGGCAGTGGTTTTGGGATTTCAATTAAGACTATTTTTTGTTGCCGTGTGAAATTCAATACTTATAAGTAAAAGCACTTGATATAAATTCAGGTGACATGGATGCACCGTACAGGATAGTAGAGGACGAAGCAGCATTCATCAAGTTTAAATCTGTAACAAGTATGCATTATGCTCTGATGCATAACCCCGAGCAATTAAGTTTCCATTATGCTATGGAAAGACAGTTGAGTTTAGGTACGGAGGTCGCTTTCAAGGGGCTCGTTCAATACGTGCGAGTGTGCGATCTTCAACTAGAGGTACCAGATGGTGATTTCAAGCTTATTGCTTGTCGCATATTAGCTTATTGCTTGTCGCATATTAGCTTATTGCTTGTCGCATATTAGCTTATTGAGTGCTCTCAAACTTAGTGTTCTATCTAGATGCACTTCCACGGTTATTAAAATGGAGGGGTTTTGATACCTGTACCATTTTTGTGTGGCAAGTACAATCATACTCTATGCCCAGGGAAGTCAAAACATTTTCCAACTAAAAAAAATCCTAGTTAGGACCGGGAATCAAACCCAGCCACCTTCAGCATCTGGTCTTGCTTTGAGCTGCACTTTTACCGACTGAGCTAAGGGAGGCCCTAACGTTGGTGTTGGTATACTATGGGATAGTGACGTGTGCCATCAACAGTAACCAACCAGCAATAAAGACAAAACGCTTGCGACGACTACCACGGATAATCAAAGGTAGGCCGGAACTCATGGTCCGCTAGTGTTAATGGGTTATTTGCCGTTAATGTTCATGAAAAGTTCACTATTTTGTCATAAACAGTGAAAACACAAAAAACGTTTGCATTTGGACAGATTTGAAGCTGTTTCATTCGGCTGGAAGGTGTGTGATGGTCACAAATGCCTTGCCAAATTGATTTCCTACGCGAGTGATGCGAATTTTGCGAATAAATACAAGGAGTGTTGAACTTGCCATATACAATCGTTTTCGTTCATTTTAGTTTGTTTACTTCTTCCTTCTGCGGCCCCTTTAATTATCACCCTTCTACCACGATAAAGTCTTTCTGCAATACACGGCCATTTTATCCAGAGAGAGAAACTGCTACTCAGATGGGAGAGAAATTTCCAAAAAACGTAGGTTCACGAATTTCAAAGTTGATATGAGTTTTGGAATGTACCAACAGCGTACCATAGCGTACCTTTAAGGATTTTTCGCGCTGAATAGACATACAATTTCGGCAATGACAGGATGGATTGACAAGTTTTCTGCGGAAATATGGTGTTCAAATGTGTACTTTACGAATATGTACTTAGTTTTAAAGGTATCGTAAGATGGGGGTGACATTAGGCCAAAACTTTTTTTTTTTTTTTTTTTTTTTTATTATAGTCACTTTAACACTCTTGGGTCATTCGTGACTTGTCCGGGGGTGAGATTTGAACTCGTGACTTTGGCGTGAGAGGTATGGATGTTAACCACTACGCCGGGGTCGCCCTAGGCCAAAAAAACTTAAAAATGTTTAAGATGCAAAAATCATTTTTTTTCCTTGATATGTTTTCCGTCAATCTTGATTTCTTTGCTGAGCACCAATGCTACCGACGCCAGGGAGGCAGTTCCCACACCTGGACCCTACCTATCAACCCATCAACTCATGAACCGGGGACCAACGGCTTTACTTCCCTTCCGAAGGAACACCTAACCTTATACCTGAATTGACTGTAGCTTTGTGTGCTTTACAACCGCTTGCTACCGTACGTTCAGATCTGAATTCGAAGTGTACGCACGAATAAATAAAAGCTGTATTAAAACCGTCGCATCTATAACCGATTTGCTAAAATCATCGTGCTTGGAACGTAGTAAACCGAATGGGCTGTATTTATTTATTCGTCGTCAATTAAATGTATACCAGTTTAAAATACAAAAAAAAAAAAACACTTAACATCTACTTTAATTTTCAATCTCTGACTAACCTCGAAAAGAAACGTTTTTTAAGAGCATTTTTGTTCATTGTCATAATGTCCATTATAACAATACATCATTCTATTTAAAGGCGCGTTCCTGGCATAGTTTGTTCTTTGGATGTTAATATAAAACATATTTCTGTTTTTTAAGGAACGAGAGAGAGCTTAAAAATTTAGATTTTCTAAAATCTCTGTGGCATTCACTCTTCGATAGCTTTTATAAACTATAACATCGTTTATAAAAACTATCATTGCAAACTGCCTTCGCTTTTCAAATGCATCCAAATTGATCAACATACATCGAGACTCATATGATGGTAAGGGTAAACTCGTCCAGCCCAACTTTCTTAGAGCAAATAATAGAAACTGTTTTTGAACTGATTCAATACGGTTTATATGAGTATATTGATATGGAGCCCAGACTATACTACAGTACTCAAGGAGGGCCTAACATTATACATGTATATAAGGGTGTCCCAAAATTGCACTATGTCTGGAAATCTGGGGGCTCACCCTCCAAACGATAGCTAAGGGTGTTACAAACAAACTTTTGTATTGCGGCAACTATGGGAAATGTTGTTTAGAGGTCGCCCCGACGAGATTTTTGAAAAAAGGCCATTTTTCATAGCTATTATCCAATAAATATTTTTAGTTCTTTAAATTTCAGTGATATCTCACCCTTTTATATTTTTCGCAGATTCCCAAGGGTCAAAACTATAAGAGAAAAAATTGCTACGGCATGTTCTGTGTCCAATTTGTTAGCCTTCACAAACCGACGACATCCCTCAGCTTATCCAAGTGGCTGTCACGAAAAGGCTGTCACGAGACATTATATACAATTTATATACGGATGTGGAGTGTGGAAGAAACCCAGAAAAATGATCCCGAAAAGACATGTCGGTCCGATGTCCGATCATTGTAAGGTTAATTTATGATCATCGTCGGTCAAATGTCGGGTCGATGTTGGGACAATTCTGTGTTTATGTTGGATCAATGTCGTGTCAACATAGTGTTGGGGTTTGGTAGAACTCAGGTTGGTGTCGGATAGACTTATATTTTTCGCCAGAATGTCGGAATGTCTGATCTACTCAAGACAACACGTTTTTAAAAAAATATCGAATGAAATTTTTTGCAATAGGCAGCACGATCGTGATATCAACCGAACGAGCTTCGGCGTCACACTGGTAGTGTAGTAGCAGTCTCACGACATACGAACAAAATTTCAAAAACAGCAGCAGTGAATCGGCAGTTTGGCGGACTGCTTGTTGTATGTACGAGGAACGTTACGAATGACCATCCGAGGCTATCATACACACTTAGAAATTATCGCCGACTTCGGTAATTTTTACCGAAATCTGAACAGCTGAGCTTTATAGTGGCGCCGGTGGTGAAGTGGGAAGCGTGATTGCCTCTCACCCCAGCAGGCCTGGGTTCAATCCCAGTCGGCGCCGGCGGGATGTTCTGAGGCATAACATCTCTGATCACGCCTTCCTTCGGATGGGAAGTAAAGCCGTTGGTCTCCGGTTCATGAGTTGATGGGTCGATATGTAGGGTCCAGGTGTGGGAGCTGCCTCCCTGGCGTCGGTAGCATTGGTGCTCAGCACGGAAAATAAGATCGACGGAAGCTACGTGCATTTGGAAAATCCTTCATTTTTTGACTTGTGAAATTGCGAGGTGAAATATGAAAATTGACGCTACAAGGAATAACCTTAATGTTAATTTTAATGAAACTTAATCATACATTTTAATTTTATACACAGGGTTAATACGGATTTTTCCTTTCACACAGAATATGCGTTTGGCGCGTTTTGATCTTTTAAATTCATGAAGTTAGATACGTCGCACGGCATGTTTTGGTGATAAAAAATAATTGTTCCCAAAAATGCTCTGCCAGTACCTGGTCCACATTTATGTTGCTTCACGCAGTGACATGTATTCACGGTGTTTTTTGCATTACAATTAGTAACTTTTCACTATTTCCACTCCATATCAACTAAGAGCTTACTAGTTCGAAGACTTCTTTCACTTAGAAATTCCTAATCTTACATGTGACGGAATCCATCTTTGACATAAAGGATGTAACGTAAACAAACATGTCATATAAAATTAAGTGCTCCGAGACTGAAAAGATCGAAATTACGTTTGATTGAGCTGAATGTCTTGTCTATTGTGACTCAATTGTTTGTCAAAATTGACGCTCGTATATATCAGTCGCAGAGCACCTAAATTTACATCAGTTTTACTGAAACTTGAATTTTGTAAATCACTTAATACAACAATTCATGTTATTATTTATCAATAGATAGGGGAAATGGCTCTAATGTTGGCCTATGGAAGATTGGGCCCATTGCTAAAAAT